>NC_092642.1:45981590-46281590 GCF_039555335.1 Amphiura filiformis | reverse complement strand
GGACTAGAGAACCTTTGAACTAGCGACCCTTCGGACGAAGTCCCGATTTCATTACTGCTATCTACTGAAGATAGCAAACTATAATCAACAAACTTTGCATTTGACTGATTTGTAGTATCCACTATCCACTCAGAGTGGATATATTACCCTTCTCAGAATCCTTTGCAACATGATACATCACCTCATTTCATAAAATGACACTCCTATTACTTTGCACATGTTGAGAATAGACTAGCTAAACATGGATGGATACTCATGCAACAAATATAAATTTGCAAGATAGATCTGGAATGTGTGCTGTTCATCGAGGGATCTTTTGTCACTATCAACATATTTATTTCATGGGAAGGCAGTTTTTATGTAAGTGAGTATATTTATTACATGGGAAGGCAGTTTTTATGTATGCGAGTATATTTATTTCATGGGAAGGCAGTTGTTATGTATGTGAGTATATTTATTTCATGCAGAAGACAGTTTTATGTAAGTGAGTATATTTATTTCAGGGGAAGGCAGTTTTTATGTATACAAGTATATTTATTTCACACGGAAGACAGTTTGTTACGCGAGTACATGATTAAGGCTAATGGAATGGCCGAAATCAGTAATTAGTTTCTGCCCAGAAGTAAACAAAAGTAATTAATGCTAAGCTGATCACTATTAAAAATTGATGCCACTGAAAATGAAACGTAAATAGGAATCAAGTCTGAGGCTATCTCCAAGCCATTTTTTCCAAGTATTGGACACAAGAAAAAGATAGAAAATGAAGGGAGCACTGGGCTATTCCAGTTGAAATCCATACACCCCCTATGGAAGACATGACCTTAATCTTCCACACAAGTAGTGTGAATTTTAAATGGGAAATTGGCGACTCCATTTGAAACTTGCACTCTCCATGTTTTTCTGACCCTTTAACCTGAATCTACCACTGAGGGAGGGTGAGTTTCAAATGGAGCTGCTAGTGTGTTCATTCCATTTGAAATTCATACTACCCTTATGGAAGATGTTTCAAAACTCTTCCACAGGAGGAGCATGGATTTTAAATAGAATAGCATATTCCACTGAAACATACCATTTTCCATTTTTTTTTTTTTTTTTTTTCAAAAATCATTAGGGATGAACTTATAAATTGTGGATCCTATGCCATAACATTCCCATCTCTTATAACTTGAGAGCAAAAAAATGCAACATTGAAATGGATGTTGTCTGTGCAAACTGTTCACTATATCATGTTTCGAAGTAAGCTGGTGGTGACAAAACAAATCCGATCCACTTTGCCCTATCTGGTAACATAAATGCACAACACTCCTGATGCACTTGAAACCTCCCTCTACAATGAGCAATAAGATATCGGAGCTCCAAATGGATACAAGATCTACAGAACATTCAAGAAATGAAAGAAAACAAATGGTGTTTTCGGTACATAATCTGATCCATTCGAACAATCTAGCAACTTCTATATTGCACATGGAATACTCAACAGAAACATTAATGAAAACTTATGGAGACAAGTCACCACTACTCTTTTATCCCCAGACAGAAATAAAAAAACATGTTGACATTTTCTTGCATCTCATGTCGACATTCGAGAAAAATCAGTGAATTAATTTACCAAACTTAATTGTTTGTCGAAAACTGGAATCAGCCATTACTTAAGCAGCCAAATTTGAACAAGTGATTGCTGGAACTTTACTTTTCTGGGGAGGTACAATAAAGTTGCTACTTGCACTCATTTCACCGTGGGCTATTCCAGTTGAAATCCATACACCCCCTATGAAAGACCTAACATTAATCTTCCACACAGGGAGTGTGAATTTCAAATAAGGTTACCTGAATGGGTTAGTCTATTTGAAATCCACACCCCCTGTGTGGGAGATTTAGGTTATGTCTTCCATAGGGGGTGTATTGATTTTAATTTACTGGAATGGCCATTTGTTTTTAAAGCCTTATTTATCATGATTAGCCCTGTTTTAAACCAAATATAGAAATGCCAGCCACTTAATTTGACCACTTAATTATAAAATACATCTAATTTACAAAAAAACAAAGAAAAAAAACATGTCACATTCAATCTTAGATACTATAATTTGTTGTTAGTATTTTCTCTGTTTCTGAATATCTGCATGCTCTTCGAATCAAAAACACCATTTAGACCGAAAGTATTTTTCCGAGTGTTTTTTTTTCCTTCAGAAAAAATGCAAAGATATTGAAACAGCATTCACTTTTTAATATTTATACAGTATAAATAAAAATACGAAAAAAATATCAAAAAAAGTGAAGAATTATTTCAAAGAGAAAAGCTCAGATGGAATGTCTCTAATAAAAACTCCCACTCTCTGAATCAATTCATCTGATTCCGATCCGCTGAATTCCTTCAAATGCTTTCAAGACTGATTTTTCTTTTATTAATTGTGATGAAAAGTACTATGTTACCATGGTAACTGTATAATTAAGGATAATCTTATAAGTAACACACAGGAGTATGCATACATGTGATCAGATCTCGTCAATTCCTATAGTGCTTTGGTTTATTACACTTTTTCTGTACTAAAGTCTGCACAAAAAGTAACACAGATGTTATAAATACGCCCATAGCTTCAGAACTAATAAATGTTTCCACAATATTTCTACATAAAGAAAGATGATTTATTTACGCGCATTTTGATACCCCATTTGTCAAATGTTGTTCAATATTAAAAACACAGCAGTGCTTTTAAAGAAATATACCCTAATTTAAAAGTTGCAGTTTACAACGATCAATGGTTATTACGCAAGCATTGTGGCACGTAAAACCCTCCATTTATCTTCGCGCTGACTTCAAATCAATACAAATAGCGGCAACTTTTAAATTCGGGTATTTTTCTTTTAAAACACTGCTGTGTTGTTAATATTGAACAAATTTAGACAAATGGGGTGTCAGACTAATGCGCGTAAATAAATCATCCTTCTTTCTATCTTGAAATATTGTGAACACAATTATTAGTTTTGACGCTATAGGCGTATTTATAACAACTGCGTTACTTTTTGTGAAGACTTTATAAAAAATTACTTTCTGACTGCACACATGAACTTTCAAGAAGCCAAAGACAATCAAGTCAATATTGAAGGTGCTCCGTTGGGTATATGAGATGATATAAGTGTACTTTTTGTAGTGCATTTTCTGTTGGTTTGCTTTTTATCCGAATAAGTCTGGTTTAATTGAAATTTATTCTACCACCTCAAAAAACCAAGCCAAGCAGATGATCACAGACCTGTAGCCATAAGGGTTTCGTTGGCCGTGCCAATGAAAGCGAGCCTATATATCACTTAAGAGTGATTGTGTCATAACATCACGTGGGATGCACGCATGCTTACGGGTTTTCCGTGTTGGATTCTGTTGGGATTTGGCAATGTTAGGGTTAATGTATGCAGTAGTATTAACCCTAACATTGCCCGTAGTTTTTTGCTATTGGAAGGTAAAGAAGGAAAAAAAGGAGAGAAAAAAAGGAGAGATGAACAAAGAAGTCACTTGGTACCCCTGGGAATTGAACCCGGGACCTTACCGTGCCACGCACAAGATCACCGACCGATAGCCGAGGGGGCTTTGCTGGCCCGGCCAGCAACTCCATGCTTATATATGACTTATGATATGTGATTGCATAATGGCATCATGTGGGACATGCTTGCGCAGTGGTTTTTCTTGTAAGATTTTTGATAGGTCTACTTTTAATCAGCGTACTATCACTCACCAACCATTTCTACAGAGTAAGTTTCATTTCAAAAGTCTGAATCTGCTGCTTGTTATTTGCCATGTATGTTGTTACCATTTCTTCATTAATGGGAGTAGACTAGATCATATCAGGTCACATAAAGCACACAGACAGCTTTTTGCTTAAAGGCATATATTGGAATGTCATCTTTCCCTGGGTAAGATCTGACACCATGCCAGCCCATGGCCAGAGGGTAACATGAGTAGGTTTGTTTCACCTTGAAGGCAAGGATAGTCTGGCTAATATGGGCTAACTTTCCCCTAGGCCATCCAATATGCCATGAATTAGTAGGACTACAACTGATATCTACTGGTCACTTTATACTCCTATTTCCACATCTGTTAATTTTATATGGGCCTTTAAGTAAAGCAGTTCTCAAGCAAAAACAGAATCCACTGTGTAAACTGTCTTGAGGATTCCAATCCCTAAGTTTGTCCTCAAATTTATCCCCAAGAAATTTAGGGGATTTCCTGGATGACCCCTTTTTTTAGGTACGGCTACCCGATGACCCCCATTTTTAGGTGCGGCTACCCTGCTGGGTTTTTTTTGTCTGGCATTGTATCATCAAAATACCACAAAATAATTTAGAAACTTTCAAATTCTTTTGTTTTCAGCAAATTTGTATCGTAAATTTGGAATTTGGAACAAGAAATAGAATTTCCATTTTTACAATGACTGTCATGTAGATGTAAGCGTGATCCTAAAAAATGCCTTTCACATTGACCAAAACTAATTACAAGACCTCTTCTACATTGAGGCTGGCTTTCCCTTTTAAAGGGAATTTTTATTATACTTTTATACCCAACTAGATTTCGCGGTTCTCGGGTCGGGCGCTTCTCGTGATAGGCCTATTTCTAATTATCCAAACCCGTTACCCATATACCTACCCTGACTTTTTAAACTACTATGAAATGCGTCTCTCAATGATCAAGACCCAACTTGAAAAATGTGTTGGGTCCGATGAGATGCACCTGTAAGTCACACTGTAATGCTTTTCGATCGCGCACTGTACGCCGCGACTTTTCCCGTTGATAGCGCATCATGAGCACGCGATAGTGCACCGCGTGAACGCGAACGCGCTGATCTTGAACGCGATAGAGAAGCCATGGACGGACGGACACGCCGTTATTAGTATTAAGATGACCCCCTTTTCCAAAATATTATGCCCAATGACCCCCTTTTTCATTATGTTTGTACCCAATGACCCCTCGTTTTGTACTGATAGGCCCTACTTGGCGATGCCGGTAGGCACATACTCGTCACTTCTAAAGTTGAGGGGGGGTGTGGACACACAGTCTGGGATTGACTTAGGAATCCGAAGACCATCTGAATACACCTATAGTGGAAATACATCTTTTCGCAAACCATGTGTGCTAGCTCTTTCACATTTCTGAATAGGAATCATGGTAAAGTTACAATGTTCAGGAATCAACCCTGCAACTTATACTAAGTGAATTTCATCAGATTTCAGTCATAAAGGTTAAAGGGCTCACGCCATATTGCTGATAGTAATCGATAGGTAAAAAAGATTACATTTCAGACTATTTTAGCCAAACTAAAAAGGTGAATTTCGGCGTTTGATGTGCCAATGCGTGCAAAATTGTGCAATTTTATCCTATTTTGATCCAAAATATGGTGTTTCGGGGGCTAAAAAGGAAGCCGCACCTGGGTCAATTATATTGCTTTATTTTTTCTTCTATATTAGAATTTGTAGGGGACATCTCTCCTAAGGAAAACTATGTGTTGCCTTTGCCCCCCCCCACCCTTTCAGCCACCTATGGCTGCCAGGGGTTCTTGAATCTTCCAACTTGCAACTACACACTCATATGGTCACATACGATTAATGGAGAATGACCCGTCTATTGCATGATTGATATTACTACTTCCAGGTATGGTGAGATACATGTATTTAAGGGAATTCCCCTTCTATTGTGCAGCTGTTTATTTGAATATTCCACAGAGTAAACATATACTTCCTGACTTTGGTTTATTATATTGTAAAAGTAGAAATTTTCGCAGCATATAATTTTTCACGCTTTGCCAATTTTGTGAACATTTTCCTCAGGACTGTTTTACTTGTTTTTAAATTCACAATTCTAAGCTTCCATACTATAATTTCGTGAGCAGATCTGGTCCAATATCAGGCTAATAATGAAACTGTGATATAGGCAAAAAATGAGCGAAAAAAACAAATAATAAAAAACATCAGGGGTGTTATTGACATATGATTTCTAATTCAACACTTCGTTGGGGAAATTTGACACTTGACAATTGACACGTGTTGACACCCGTAATGAGGTCTAAAATGCCGAAAAAGGTTGATAGATAAGATTAAATCACGCCAATATGAGTTACGATCGGCAACTTCCGCTGCAAACATACTTCCTGGTTGACGTTCTCTTATGGATTCGGGTCATCTTCGGCAGGTAATTTTTGACTTCGTATGGTAAGCTTATTTGGACAAAATAGCATGGAAATTTCATTTTTTTCAAGCATGTGTGCCATATCGTTTGTGTATCGATACTACCATTGAGTGTACCAACATGTCGGAAGTCTATGAATTTTCCGACTATTGATACTTTCGACAGTCGATAACGGGCCTAAAAAAACATAAGAAAATGGACATAATAAGTTCACAACTTTGCCACCAAGTATTCAATAGACCTGGAGATTCAACATCAGTAAATACTGAGGAAGTTAGTATAATGGTAATAACTCAATTTTCAACATTTCCGACTTTGGCCTGAGTGAATCAGATTAGGTCACATGTCTGTACAGAAAAGGAATACATTCGCGCATTGTAATTTTCGCGGTACCTGCTAACGTCTTGCTTTAAACGTGAAAAGCGAAAAATAAATGCGGTGAAAACATTCCCATTGTTACAGGAGCTGTATCAATCACATCAGGATCTGTGATTACATATTCTAGATAAAATTTGATGCAGACATGCACTTTGCTTTTGAGATATGACCTTTGATAGTGAAACACAAAAACATGGAATACAATTGAATACCTGAGTGGAAGAAGGGCCCAACTCCAATTTTTAACAAAAATGAGTTAGACCCAGCATGTTATTACCAGCAGACTGTTCTTCCTTGTGTGTGAAAGATGAGCCAAAATCCACTCTCTAAATAGTCTTCCATGTACACTTAATCATGGTTTTATGGAAGAAAGGCCCAACTCCATGGAGTTGGGCCCTTCTTCCACAAATATTGGGTTAAAGAGGAATTTTTGTTCCTCCATGAAATCTGCTTTTCACTACAATAAACTTTCTTGCTAACATATTACATGCTTCTACTTGTGCAATTAATGGATAATTACCAAATTTCTGTAGCTATTTATAACACATCTGCTTACGGAACTACCGCTTGCAGTCTATTAGTGGAAGAAGGGCCCAACTCCAGCTCGTATTTTTATTTATTTATTTAATCTTTCTTTAACCAGGGTAGCCCCTTCAGTAACTAGTACTGATCTCCAAGGGGGCCCTGAGTGACAATTCACAATATACATATACATTGTACAATTTCATAACAGAGGTTAATATAAATTAAATTAAAAGCAATGCATGGAATCAAAAGTTACATGATACATTAGTTACATTGTACATCAGGTTCATTTTTACATTAGGTCTGGTAACACCTATAGTTACATGATTAAATATTGATAATATTATAACAATGTACATGTTTGGCAATCAGATATAAAGAAAAGACAAAAAGTTAAATAAATTTGTGGAAATAGATAAAATCTAATCACAAATCTGAAATACAGGTTTTAAAAGTATTAACACTACATATCTCAGAAAACAGTACAATATAGCAAAATCGAGGAAAAGAGGGGTCAGCATTTTTTACTCATATTTTGAAGTTTCATTAGGTTCCCTAAAGTATTCATGAAAATAGTGATGAAAAATTCCCATATCCCCCCTGAGCAAGATACCAGACCACCCTAAAACCGCCCTAAAATATGATTCTGTTAACCCCTGACAAATTTGAAAATATTGAATTTTGCACACATTTCAGATGATATGTTTGAATATAACACAATGATTTATCAGTTTATTTTTTCTGTCATGTAATATTACATATTTTTACAATATAAAAATGCAAAGCAAGCTTAAAATTTTTTTTGGAATGTTCCATTTTCAGCTTGAGGGGTGAGACTATATTCTAGTATTTTTGAAATGTTGAAAATGCCTAATTTTCCCCAATCTTTGATGGAAAAAATAAAAACCTTCATATCTTTTTTTATTTTTTATTTTTTTGTCATAAATTACCCCAGTATTGATGTTTACAAAAATGCATTCAAAATCATGGAGACTTCTTTAGTATTTTACTTACATGTCCACCAATTCAGGGCACTTCTAACAATTAGTCAAATGAGGCATTTGTGTTACTTACACTTCTACTTCCATATCACTGCATATGATGATGACTTTAATTCAAAATTGCAATATTTTGTTTATCACTCTATACCACATGACTACGGTGACACAAACATGTGATATTAGCAAGGGTTAGTCCATTATTTCAAAGGGGTGTTTGACGAAAACTGGGGTATCGAGGTTTTTGCTATATTTCACTGTGTAAAATGGCTGATATTGAGCAGATAATAGCTGTACGGTCTGCTAAATGCTCATATCTCTACAGTATGATGCTAACTAGGAGAGTTGCATTAACGTGGTCAAACTTAACAAATATGGTTATAACAATAAGCAACAAAAGACTTTTGAAAATGCTTTTTTTACAATATCCAGGTCTCCATGTTCAAAATGCCTTCGTTCATAATTTTAATTTGTGTGTTTTTATAGGAAATATTTTATTTTTCGTTAAACATTATTCCACTATTGCTGTTTGCACAAATATGCAGTCATATCATTGAGACAACCCAGGCCTTGCCGGCTAGATTTTAAAGGCGAGTGGTTAATCACTCGCTACCATGATGCTAGGCGAGTGGTCGAATTTTCACAAATATAACTTATTTGGGTATAATCAAGTAAAGCTTTGGTCTTAAAATGGTATCTATGTATTTCGCGCGCTAAAATTTTTGACTTTCTCCGCTAGGAGGGGCATAAAATCGATTAAATGCTGAATTGGTTGATTCGATGGTAGATTTGGGAGATTCGCGGCGAGTGATATTAAATGTTTATGGCGAGTGGAAAATCGCTCGCTAGAAATCGAGTTTGGGCGAGCGGTGGCGAGCGAGAGCGATCGCTCGATCAAACAGCAAGGCCTGCAAAAATTGCATCTTACTTACATGTCCACCAATTCAGTGCATTTTTAGCATTATCCCATTATTGCTGTTTGCACAAATATACAGTCATATCATTGCAGAGAATACCATAGCATCTAACATATCCACCAATTCAGAGCATTTTGAACAATTGGTCAAAGGAAGCATTTGTGTTTCTTCAGGTATTTCTTACACAAACTACCCGGTACTTCCTGTACAACAGATGGTAATGATTTCAACAAAAAATACGTTTAACATTGTGTCACTGGGGTGTTTGTAGAAAACTTAATTATCATGGTTTTCACCATATTTCATTGTTTCGTATGGTTAACATTGAAGGGATAATACATAAATGGTCTACCAAAATGCTGAATCGACAAATTTTACGCAAAATTGCCGCAAAAAGCGGATTAAAAAAAATTAAAACCAAAATCAAGACTTCAAATAACCAATTAAATTCAATATATTTACAACAGCTACATTCTAGCATTGGGAAAAAGTAGTCCACTTTCGGGGCTTGTATCCGATAAACTGAAATACTCTCCATGATTTTTATTTTTTGATTTAATTAGTCTGGAATAAAACTAGTTTACCTGTGAAAATAAAAGATATGAAGGTTTTTATTTTTTTGCGTCAAAAAGTGGGCAAAAAACGCATTTTTCCTTTTTTTAAAAAAAAGTGAAAAATAGGAAAACACCCCTCCTAAAAATGGAACAAACCAATTAGATTTTTTTACGTTTTCTGTCATATCTGTTAAGGGTAATATATCAACTTGATACCTACAGAGTATATTTTTTATTGTGAATGTTTTTCTATATCTTTGATCATCGTTAAAATACTCATTTTCTAGCCTTTTCGATGTCATTGGCCCATTATAAGCAAACTTGTTCTAGAGTGATGCCTCTGTATTATAATGGAATAGCCCAAGCTTCAAAATACCCTTGATTGTCATCTTAGACATTATAAAGGAGAAACACTTTCTTTTTAATAAAAATACACAATCAAGACTTCAAAAAACCAATTAAACTCAATTTCTTTACAACATCTGCATTCTAGAATATGGAAAAAGGAGTCCACTTCGGGGCTTCTATCTCATAAACTAAAAGACTCTCCATGAATTGTATTTCTTTATTTAATTAGCCTTGCATGAAACTAGTTTACATGTGAAAATAAAAAAAATTAAAAGGTATGAAGGTTTTTATTTTTTGCATCAAAAGTGGGTAAAAACACATTTTTCACTTTTTCTCAAAAAGTGAAAAATAGGAAAACACCCCTCCTAAAAAATGAAACAACCCAATTAGAATTTTTACTTTTGCTTTCATATCCGTTAAGATTAATATGTCAACTTAATACCTGCAGAGTATATTTTGATTATTAATGGTTTTCTATATATTTGATCACCTTGAAAATACCAATTTTTTAGCTTTTTTGTTGTTGGAAAGGGGGAGGCAGGAGGTCATTTTAGGGGGGTCTTGTATCTCGTACCAGAGGGGTCGTGAGATTTTTTTAATGTCACCAGTGTGCATAACTTGGGACACTTGCTCAACCATGAAAGAAATCCGCCTACCCTCGTTTTCCTCGGTCTGTCTGCTTCTACCAGATATTCCGTGTTAAGGGTCATGGAAGAAAAGTTTCTGCAGATGTCTTGAGGGAGTTCGTTCCAAGCATAACATGATCTGTAGTGAAAAGTTCTCTTGCCAGGATTTATGTTCCATTTTGGAATGGTAAGAGAATTGAAAGTTTGGCTTCTGGTACCATGAGTATGAAGAGATTGCATATAAATAAATTGAGAGGATAAGTAAGATGGTGCATTATGGGTAAGGCACTTGAACACAATTATCAGAAGTTGTTTTTCCCATCTTGTATGTAGTTTATCCCAGTTAAGGAGGCACACAGGATCACTAATTATCCATTATTATTCACCTCATAACTCGAAAACTATTAATGTAAAGTATATAAAAGTATACATTTTTTGAAAGGAAATGAGCTCATAAATTCATTTAAAATGTCAGTTTTGGGTCAAAAAGTACAATTTTTGAGAAAATCCAAAAAAACGGCTTTTTTGACCAAAAATTTTTGGTCCGCCATAAAAAAATTATTTGAAAATCAAAAACTGTAAAACATGAATTTTATTAATTTAGACAAATAAATCTAGAAAGTGTTTTTTTATTTTTTCGAAGTTTTGCTTAGTTTTTAAAATATCGGCAAAAAATCAGTAAAAACGTGTGACCCGTGTTCAAATTTTTGAATCATG
This sequence comes from Amphiura filiformis, assembly GCF_039555335.1. NCBI lineage: Eukaryota > Metazoa > Echinodermata > Ophiuroidea > Amphilepidida > Amphiuridae > Amphiura > Amphiura filiformis. Next base: position 46,270,358 of record NC_092642.1, on the reverse strand, counting down.
GGTGATAAAAAAAGTTCTAGGCCCTAAGCAAAAAAAAAATAAAAAAACACTATCTAGATTTTTGCCATATCTACACGTTTGACTTAAAAACTTACCTCGGTGATGCTTCATTTATACGCTATGACGGACCAAAAATGGATAAAAGTGGTCAAAAATGAACTTGCCGAAAATCGCGATTTAGAAAAATACAGCGAATTTTAGGTCCATTTTTGAAGATTATTCCATAAATATATAATCCGGTGACTTGTGACGTTTGGTCAAGTTAGAAAATGAGAAAGGGCGTCCAACTGCAGCAGATTGGCATTTTTTTGGTGATTTAGAAGGTAAAATATACAATATGACAAAATTATCCGTGCACATTCGGCAGATGTTTATCCACATGGAGTAGCCATTTTATTTACTTCAGTCTTGTTTCCATGGTGCAGCAGAGCGTCTGGCAAGGCCGCGGCGTCGCGTCGGCGTTGAGGAGCGACTGGCGCAGCGGACAGACAGACAGGTTACGCGAATAAGTTGCACAGTGCATGGTCGTGTTGCCATGAAGCGAAACCATGATTATTTAAGCACAATTTTGTCCTGTTCCGTAAAAAAAAAAAGATCATGCTCTGTATTAAAATTTGCGGACATCAGAACATTAAAAGTAGCATAGAATAACTGACAAGCAATTATTTTAGCAGATAATCAGGAAGTTTATGAAATGAAGAATAAATTGAGACATAATCATGATAATTGCGATTTCTGTTTTGTCCTAATTTTCATAATTTTGCTTTAAAATGCAATGTTTTTAATTTATCGTTTTTGGTGATTTTCTTTTTTTCTTTTTTTTTTGGTGTTGACAAATATTGCATTTTTATGTTCATTGTCCTTTTCTGAACCATAAACATGATGTTGTTACTACTCGTTGCTTTTTCTTGAGAGGCACCACCGCGGCCCGTCCGCGCCAAAGATAGGGGCCTAGGCATTTTAACGCCCGTTGTAGCTACAATCAACGAAAAAAGTCCTTGGAACGCTTGGCACACTCTGTCGAAATTCCGTGCAGAATTTCTTATGTTCATGGAAATGACCTATATTGTGTTTGGGAAGAAACATGACATCTACAACAATGATTTACCCTTCCCTCTCCCCATCAAGCAATGTTGGAACACATTGGGGAACCGCTGAAGACATTGGCATTTCTCAACATTGTACGGGGAGAGGGGTGACAGTTTTCCGTTATTTACACGCAAGCGTTCCAAGACTTTTTTCTTTGATTGTCTCTACCGAATGCAAAATATTTCATCTAAATTTCGTTTTTGTTTCATAACTCAAAACGGAATGTCGCATGAGCTTCAAATTGCACACGATTTGAGAGTGGATTATATGCTTTGTAATCATAATAAAATTGTTGCTAAAGAATTTGGTTTATTAAGGGAGTGGTCATTTTAAACACCCCCTATGCTAAATTACTCACGTTTCTTAATCATGGCTCTAAAATGCTCTAAAATGTCGTTTTTGTCCATAACTCAAAAACAGAATGTTGTATGAGTTTCATATTGCACCAGATTTGAGAGTAGATAATATACTTTTGAATCATAATAAAATTGTTGATAAAAATGTTGGGTTATTTAGGGAGTGGTCACTGAAAATACCTCCTATGCTAAATTACACAAGTTTCGTAATTATGCCCTCTACTGTAAAAAAACCTCAAAAACACTACAAATACATTTTTTACAATATCACAATGTTTTGCAGCATGTTTCCAAAATATTTTCAATGTTATTAAAACTTAAAACATTTTGTACCCTTTATGATATAACCCAACATGTAAATGTTTTCTCTAAAACTTGTGTTAAGCTGAGTATAGGCATATATAAATGTCTTCTGGAAAACTTGTGTATGCTGAGTATAGGCATATCCGAGCGAATCAGAACGATTATGATGTAACAATTTGAAACAACTCATTTCTGAATATTATTTATATTAAAACACGCTTTAGCCATGAGAAAAAACAAGAAAAGAAAAAAAAACACAATTGAATATACTTTTGTTTTAAAGACCACCACTGGGACTCGAACCATTCACATCGGTCAATAGTCAAAAGGTTATCAGTCTGAGGACTAATCCGCTACGCCACGCTGCCATTTCGCAATCGAAGTAACAAGTTTTGTTCTTTTATAACTTTTATAGTAGTCAGATATCGGGAAATTGTAAACTTGTATAGAGTGCTTGCACGAAAGGTCATGAGTTCAAATCATCCTCCAGACACGCTCCATAAGATATGCTAATGCATGGAGTACAAAGAATTACTTTGATCAAAACCAGTTAAACAGGTGATTGGTATTGTACTCCGTGCATTTGTATGTCCTCTGGAGCGTGTCTTTAGGATGGTTTGAACTTTATGATCTTCCATGCAAGCACCCTATAGTAGAAACGGCAAAATGTATCAGTTTACCATAATGACAAAATGGTCCAAAATCGACATTTTATGTTTTTAGGTCGCATCTCACGAAGCGTCACGTTCGTTTACATTTGCTATACCAATTGAAAATGTTTTATTGCAAAAGGAATGAAACATTCGTTTCACATATGAAATTTGTTAACAGTTAAGTTTATTACCAATTTAAATTGAAATAAATACGCATAAACAACTCATTTCTGAATATTATTTATATTAAAATACGCTTTTGCGATGAGAAAAAAAACAAGAAAAGAAAACAAAAAAACAACAATTGAATATAATTTTTAAAAAAAGACCACCAATGCGACTCGAACCACATCGGTCAATAGTCAAAAGGTTATCAGTCTGAGGACTAATCCGCATTCATACGCTGCCATTTATTTCAATATCAAGTTTTGTTCTTTTATAGTAAGAGTATTAAAGTGTCATTGTATAGTGGAAATGGCAAACATTATCAATTGGTATAATGACAAAATGGTCCAAAACGAACATATTATGCTTTTTGAGGCGCATCTCTGAAAACATAAAATCGTTTACATTTGCTATACCAATTTTTAATTAAGGAATGAAACATTGATTTCATATATAAAGTTTACACTTTAACACTTTACCATTTTGAATTAAAAGAAAAAACATGTTATTTATTGTGCAATGGCAGCGTCATTCCTTGTAGCGATTAGTCCTCCGACTGTTAACCTTTTGGCTATTGACTGATGTGCGCGGTTCGAGTCCCAATGGTGGTCTATATTTTTTCTTTAAGTGTATTAAATTGTTGTTTCTTTTTTAGTTTATTTTTTTCTCATCGCAAAAGCGTATTTTGTTATAAATAATATTCAGAAATGAGTTGTTTCAAATTGTTACATCATAATCTTTTCTGATTCGCCGGATGTGCCTATACGCAGCAAACACAAGTTTTAGAGAAAACATAAATTTTATATGTTAGGTTATATCATAAAGGGTACAAAAGCGTTTAAATAACATTCAAAAAACATTTTGGAAAACATGCTGCAAAACATTGTGATATTGTACGAAAAATGCATTTGTAGTGTTTTTGAGTTATGAGACAAAAGCGACAATTGACTCGGTGTCATACAGAAGAGGGCCATAATTACAAAACTTGTGTCATTTAGCATAGGAGGTGTTGTCAGTGACCACTCCCTAAATAACTCAACATTTTTATCAACAATTTTATTAGGATTCAAAAGGATATTATCTACTCTCTAATCGTGTGCAATATGAAGCTCATACAACATTCTGTTTTTGAGTTATGGACAAAAACGACATTTTAGAGCAGTTTAGAGCCATAATTATGAAACGTGTGTAATTTAGCATATGGGGTATTTTCAGTGACCACTCCTTAACTAAACCCAATTCATTATCAACAATTGTATTATGATTGCAAAGCATATAATCCCCTCTCAAGTCGTGTGCAATATGACGCTCATACAACATTCTGTTTTTGAGTTATGGACAAAAACGACATTTTAGAGCAGTTTAGAGCCATAATTATGAAACGTGTGTAATTTAGCATATGGGGTGTTTCCAATGACCACTCCTTAAATAAACCAAATTCTTTATCAACAATTTTAATATGATTGCAAAGTATATGATCCACTCTCAAATCGTGTGAAATTTGAAGCTCATACGACATTCCGTTTTTGAGTTATGAGGCAAAAAACGAAATTTAGATGAAATATTTTGCATTCGGTAGAGACAATCAACGAAAAAAGTCCTTGGAACGCTTGGCACACTCTGTCGTAATTCCTTGCAGAATTTCTTATGTTCATGGAAATGACCTATATTGTGTTTGGGAAGAAACATGACATCTACAACAATGATTTACCCTTCCCTCTCCCCATCAAGCAATGTTGGAACACATTGGGGAACCGCTGAAGACATTGGCATTTCTCAACATTGTAATGGGGGAGAGGGGTGACAGTTTTCCGTTATTTACATAAGCGTTCCAAGACTTTTTTCTTTGATTGTAGGCCTATACCTACATCACAGGAATCCCAAGTAAAATTTTAAAAGATTCTGATGTGTCGCATTACTCAATATTCCGTTTTTGTTATTGTAATTGTTTGTTGTTATCATATTTTATTTTTAACTTTTTACGGAATATCAAACACGTACAAATAGCCACAATAAAGTTGTAAAATATTTTGTACCGCATAAAAGTGAATAAAATACAACAACAAAAATTTAAAAAGTGTGTCTGTTGTTGTTTGCAATCAAATAAGCGATGTAAAAAGTGGGGTAAAAGTTGTAATATGTCTTGAATAAACTTCTTGTAAAACGGAAAAAAAAAGTAGGCCTATATATATGTTAAGCGGGCAAAACACGGAGAGGTCACAAGAAAACTGAAAAACAGGGAAATTGGACATAGCCTAACAAAACCGAATTTCAAAAGTAGAAAGCGGAACACTTATGGCTTTAAATTAAATTGTGGTTTATGCAGTAGGCCTACCGTATATAGGCATCATGCTATAAAGAGCGTTTTAAAACACTGCATGGTAATAACTCAATTTTCAACATTTCCGACTTTGGCCTGAGTGAATCAGATTAGGTCACATGTCTGTACAGAAAAGGAATACATTCGCGCATTGTAATTTTAGCGGTACCTGCTAACGTCTTGCTTTAAGCGTGAAAAGCGAAAAATAAATGCGGTGAAAACATTCCCATTGTTACAGGAGCTGTATCAATCACATCAGGATCTGTGATTACATATTCTAGATAAAATTTGATGCAGACATGCACTTTGCTTTTGAGATATGACCTTTGATAGTGAAACACAAAAACATGGAATACAATTGAATACCTGAGTGGAAGAAGGGCCCAACTCCAATTTTTAACAAAATGAGTTAGACCCAGCATGTTATTACCAGCAGACTGTTCTTCCTTGTGTGTGAAAGATGAGCCAAAATCCACTCTCTAAATAGTCTTCCATGTACACTTAATCATGGTTTTATGGAAGAAAGGCCCAACTCCATGGAGTTGGGCCCTTCTTCCACAAATAATGGGTTAAAGAGGAATTTTTTGTTCCTCCATGAAATCTGCTTTTCACTACAATAAACTTTCTTGCTAACATATTACATGCTTCTACTTGTGCAATTAATGGATAATTACCAAATTTCTGTAGCTATTTATAACACATCTGCTTACGGAACTACCGCTTGCAGTCTATTAGTGGAAGAAGGGCCCAACTCCAGCTCGTATTTTTATTTATTTATTTAATCTTTCTTTAACCATTGTAGCTCCTTCTGTACCTAGTACTGATCTCTAAGGGGGCCCTGAGACAATTCACAATATACATATACATTGTACAATTTCATAACAGAGGTTAATATAAATTAAATTAAAAGCAATGCATGGAATCAAAAGTTACATGATACATTAGTTACATTGTACATCAGGTTCATTTTTACATTAGGTCTGGTAACACCTATAGTTACATGATTAAATATTGATAATATTATAACAATGTACATGTTTGGCAATCAGATATAAAGAAAAGACAAAAAGTTAAATAAATTTGTGGAAATAGATAAAATCTAATCACAAATCTGAAATACAGGTTTTAAAAGTATTAACACTACATATCTCAGAAAACAGTACAATATAGCAAAATCGAGGAAAAGAGGGGTCAGCATTTTTTACTCATATTTTGAAGTTTCATTAGGTTCCTAAAGTATTCATGAAAATAGTGATGAAAAATTCCCATATCCCCCCTGAGCAAGATACCAGACCACCCTAAAACCGCCCTAAAATATGATTCTGTTAACCCCTGACAAATTTGAAAATATTGAATTTTGCACACATTTCAGATGATATGTTTGAATATAACACAATGATTTATCAGTTTATTTTTTCTGTCATGTAATATTACATATTTTTACAATATAAAAATGCAAAGCAAGCTTAAAATTTTTTTTGGAATGTTCCATTTTCAGCTTGAGGGGTGAGACTATATTCTAGTATTTTTGAAATGTTGAAAATGCCTAATTTTCCCCAATCTTTGATGGAAAAAATAAAAACCTTCATATCTTTTTTTTTTTTTTTTTTTTTTTTTTGTCATAAATTACCCCAGTATTGATGTTTACAAAAATGCATTCAAAATCATGGAGACTTCTTTAGTATTTTACTTACATGTCCACCAATTCAGGGCACTTTTAACAATTAGTCAAATGAGGCATTTGTGTTACTTACACTTCTACTTCCATATCACTGCATATGATGATGACTTTAATTCAAAATTGCAATATTTTGTTTATCACTCTATACCACATGACTACGGTGACACAAACATGTGATATTAGCAAGGTTAGTCCATTATTTCAAAGGGGTGTTTGACGAAAACTGGGGTATCGAGGTTTTTGCTATATTTCACTGTGTAAAATGGCTGATATTGAGCAGATAATAGCTGTACGGTCTGCTAAATGCTCATATCTCTACAGTATGATGCTAACTAGGAGAGTTGCATTAACGTGGTCAAACTTAACAAATATGGTTATAACAATAAGCAACAAAAGACTTTTGAAAAATGCTTTTTTTTACAATATCCAGGTCTCCATGTTCAAAATGCCTTCGTTCATAATTTTAATTTGTGTGTTTTTATAGGAAATATTTTATTTTTCGTTAAACATTATTCCACTATTGCTGTTTGCACAAATATGCAGTCATATCATTGAGACAACCCAGGCCTTGCCGTGCCTAGATTTTAAAGGCTTAGTGGTTAATCACTCGCTACCATGATGCTAGGCGAGTGGTCGAATTTTCACAAATATAACTTATTTGGGTATAATCAAGTAAAGCTTTGGTCTTAAAATGGTATCTATGTATTTCGCGCGCTAAAATTTTTGACTTTCTCCGCTAGGAGGGGCATAAAATCGATTAAATGCTGAATTGGTTGATTCGATGGTAGATTTGGGAGATTCAGCGCAAGTAGTGATATTAAATGTTTATGGCGAGTGGAAAATCGCCGCTAGAAATCGAGTTTAGGCGGCGGTGGCGGCGAGAGCGATCGCTTCGATCAAACAGCAAGGCCTGCAAAAAATTGCATCTTACTTACATGTCCACCAATTCAGTGCATTTTTAGCATTATCCCATTATTGCTGTTTGCACAAATATACAGTCATATCATTGCAGAGAATACCATAGCATCTAACATATCCACCAATTCAGAGCATTTTGAACAATTGGTCAAAGGAAGCATTTGTGTTTCTTCAGGTATTTCTTACACAAACTACCGGTACTTCCTGTACAACAGATGGTAATGATTTCAACAAAAATACGTTTAACATTGTGTCACTGGGGTGTTTGTAGAAAACTTAATTATCATGGTTTTCACCATATTTCATTGTTTCAGTATGGTTAACATTGAAGGATAATACATAAATGGTCTACCAAAATGCTGAATCGACAAATTTTACGCAAAATTGCAGCAAAAAGCGGATTAAAAAAAATTAAAACCAAAATCAAGACTTCAAATAACCAATTAAATTCAATATATTTACAACAGCTACATTCTAGCATTGGGAAAAAGTAGTCCACTTTCGGGGCTTGTATCCGATAAACTGAAATACTCTCCATGATTTTTATTTTTTGATTTAATTAGTCTGGAATAAAACTAGTTTACCTGTGAAAATAAAAGATATGAAGGTTTTTATTTTTTGCGTCAAAAAGTGGGCAAAAAACGCATTTTTCCTTTTTTTTCAAAAAAGTGAAAAATAGGAAAACACCCCTCCTAAAAATGGAACAAACCAATTAGATTTTTTTACGTTTTCTGTCATATCTGTTAAGGGTAATATATCAACTTGATACCTACAGAGTATATTTTTATTGTGAATGTTTTTCTATATCTTTGATCATCGTTAAAATACTCATTTTCTAGCCTTTTCGATGTCATTGGCCCATTATAAGCAAACTTGTTCTAGAGTGATGCCTCTGTATTATAATGGAATAGCCCAAGCTTCAAAATACCCTTGATTGTCATCTTAGACATTATAAAGGAGAAACACTTTCTTTTTAATAAAAATACACAATCAAGACTTCAAAAAACCAATTAAACTCAATTTCTTTACAACATCTGCATTCTAGAATATGGAAAAAGGAGTCCACTTCCGGGGCTTCTATCTCATAAACTAAAAGACTCTCCATGAATTGTATTTCTTTATTTAATTAGCCTTGCATGAAACTAGTTTACATGTGAAAATAAAAAAAATTAAAAGGTATGAAGGTTTTTATTTTTTGTGTAAAAAAGTTGGTAAAAAACACATTTTTCACTTTTTCTCAAAAAGTGAAAAATAGGAAAACACCCCTCCTAAAAAATGAAACAACCCAATTAGAATTTTTACTTTTTCTTTCATATCCGTTAAGATTAATATGTCAACTTAATACCTGCAGAGTATATTTTTGATTATTAATGGTTTTCTATATATTTGATCACCTTGAAAATACCAATTTTTTAGCTTTTTTGTTGTTGGAAAGGGGGAGGCAGGAGGTCATTTTAGGGGTCTTGTATCTCGTACCAGAGGGGTCGTGAGATTTTTTAATGTCACCAGTGTGCATAACTTGGGACACTTGCTCAACCATGAAAGAAATCCGCCTACCCTAGTTTTCCTCGGTCTGTCTGCTTCTACCAGATATTCCGTGTTAAGGGTCATGGAAGAAAAGTTTCTGCAGATGTCTTGAGGGAGTTCGTTCCAAGCATAACATGATCTGTAGTGAAAAGTTCTCTTGCCAGGATTTATGTTCCATTTTGGAATGGTAAGAGAATTGAAAGTTTGGCTTCTGGTACCATGAGTATGAAGAGATTGCATATAAATAAATTGAGAGGATAAGTAAGATGGTGCATTATGGGTAAGGCACTTGAACACAATTATCAGAAGTTGTTTTTCCCATCTTGTATGTAGTTTATCCCAGTTAAGGAGGCACACAGGATCACTAATTATCCATTATTATTCACCTCATAACTCGAAAACTATTAATGTAAAGTATATAAAAGTATACATTTTTGAAAGGAAATGAGCTCATAAATTCATTTAAAATGTCAGTAAAGAATAAAAAAGTACAATTTTTGAGAAAATCCAAAAAAACGGCTTTTTTGACCAAAAATTTTTGGTCCGCCACAAAAAAATTATTTGAAAATCAAAAACTGTAAAACATGAATTTTATTAATGTAGACAAATAAATCTAGAAAGTGTTTTTTTATTTTTTCGAAATTTTGCTTAGTTTTTAAAATATAGGCAAAAAATCAGTAAAAGCGATGTGACCCGTGTTCAAATTTTTGAATCATGGGTGATAAAAAAAGTTCTAGGCCCTAAATTAAAAAAATGAAAAAACACTATCTAGATTTTTGCCATATCTAGACGTTTGACTTAAAAACTTACCTCAGTGATGCTTCATTTAGACGCTATGGCGGACCAAAAATGGTTGAAAGTGGTCAAAAGTGAACTTGCGAAAATCGCGATTTAGAAAAATACAGCGAATTTTAGGTCCATTTTTGAAGATTATTCCATAAATATATAATCCGGTGACTTGTGACGTTTGGTCAAGTTAGAAAATGAGAAAGGGCGTCCAACTGCAGCAGATTGGCATTTTTTTGGTGATTTAGAAGGTAAAATATACAATATGACAAAATTATCCGTGCACATTCGGCAGATGTTTATCCACATGGAGTAGCCATTTTATTTACTTCAGTCTTGTTTCCATGGTGCAGCAGAGCGTCCGGCAAGGCAGCGGCGTCGGCGTCGGCGTTTGAGGAGCGACTGGTAGCGGACAGACAGACAGGTTACGTGAATAAGTTGCACAGTGCATGGTCGTGTTGCCTTGAACGAAACCATGATTATTTAACTTAGAACAATTTTGTCCTGTACAGAAAAAAAAAAAAGATCATGCTCTGTATTAAAATTTGCGGACATCAGAACATTAAAAGTAGCATAGAATAACTGACAAGCAATTATTTTAGCAGATAATCAGGAAGTTTATGAAATGAAGAATAAATTGAGACATAATCATGATAATTGCGATTTCTGTTTTGTCCTAATTTTCATAATTTTGCTTTAAAAATGCAATGTTTTTAATTTATCTGTTTTTGGTGATTTTCTTTTTTTTTTTTTTTTTTTTTGGTGTTGACAAATATTGCATTTTTATGTTCATTGTCCTTTTCTGAACCATAAACATGATGTTGTTACTACTCGTTGCTTTTTCTTGAGAGGCACCACCGCTGCCCGTCAGCGCCAAAGATAGGGGCCTAGGCATTTTAACGCCCGTTGTAGCTAGGCCTATACCTACATCACAGGAATCCCAAGTAAAATTTTAAAAGATTCTGATGTGTCGCATTACTCAATATTCCGTTTTTGTTATTGTAATTGTTTGTTGTTATCATATTTTATTTTTAACTTTTTACGGAATATCAAAAACGTACAAAAGCCACAATAAAGTTGTAAAATATTTTGTACCGCATAAAAGTGAATAAAATACAACAACAAAAATTTAAAAAAGTGTGTCTGTTGTTGTTTGCAATCAAATAAACGTGTAAAAAGTGGGGTAAAAGTTGTAATATGTCTTGAATAAACTTCTTGTAAAACGGAAAAAAAGTAGGCCTATATATATGTTAACGGGCAAAACACGGAGAGGTCACAAGAAAACTGAAAAACAGGGAAATTGACATAGCCTAACAAAACCGAATTTCAAAAGTAGAAAACGGAACACTTATGGCTTTAAATTAAATTGTGGTTTATGCAGTAGGCCTACCGTATATAGGCATCATGCTATAAAGAGCGTTTTAAAACACTGCATGAAAACCTGTTACCTTTTAAAGTATACAGAAAACATTATAAACGTGAAAGTTGAAAGCCAGACAAACATTGCAAATAAAAAGTCATTCGACCAAAACATTCGCAAAAAGTGTTGTAAAACCAAAAGCCTTTATCGCAATCATGGCATATGGTAGACCTAATAGGCCTACTATGAAAAAAAAAACACAATTTGCGTTTTCGATTATATTTCTCGTTTGAAATCAAAACAAAACAAAAACAAACAAAAGATTCACTATTCTGTTCATATAAAAAACCCACTTTATACCACTATATCAGCACTTTTTTGGCGAAATTGATCGAGTAGGCCTACTGATTCTGGGACGGACACGGTGGTGGTCTGTCGGCCGGCAGTTTCGCAATGCAATGGTGCAAGCTTTACCTACCTTGGAAGAGATCAATACCGTGACGATAAGCGGTACATGTAGTGATCGCGATTGGCGACTCAAGCGCCTCAATCAGCAATCACCTCGCCCATCCAGTTTACCATGTGTGCGTGTCTTTGCTAGCTGCATCGCCGCAGTACGCCAAGCACTGAGAACGCGATCTATTGCGGAAAACAATGATTTATTTGCTTTTGCATATTGACGAATTTTTAATGAAAAGGGTCTTTAAAATAGCTTTTCTTATGGTTCAAATTTTAAGATTTCTTTAAAATCTATTAATGACAAGATAAAATACGGTTTGAAGATGACATTAGTGATGAAAACTCAATTTTGGCCATGTAACACTTCAGTGATCCTGTGTGCATCCTTAAGAGACTCCATCATATCATTAATAGGAGTTCTTATATCTGCTGACAAAAGAGTACGAGCAAGTCTATTATGGTGCACTTGCAGTGAAGTTGAAAGGGTGTTTATGCAATTTGTCCAAACAGGACTACAATAGTCAAAGTATGGCATGACAAGGGCATTGGCAAGCATTTTAAGGGTATCATTTGGAAGATAATACCTAAGTCTACGGATTATGCCAATGCGCTTTGAGATATTAGAAGAAATATGGCTTACATGTTCATTCCAAGATAATAATTCATCAAATACAACCCCAAGATACTTGAATTTATCAACTCTTTCAATATTATTACCATTGTATGAAACATGTACCGTTGCCATGGAAACATCATATATGATTTTGAATGTATGTAATAATGTATGGCCATGTATTAAAGGTTCCCTGAAGATGAAAACATTCTGTCTATAAAACTTTTCCAAATATTAAGTTTTTTCTTAATATCTCAAAAACAGTTTTGATGGAGTTGGGCCCTTCTTCCACTCAGGTATTCAATTGAATACCTGAGTGGAAGAAAACTCCATCAACACTTTTTGAGATACTAACAAAAACACACTATTTGAAAAACTTTTAAGAGACAGACTGTTTTTATCTTCAGGGGACCTTGAGTACTGGTACATGAACAAACATTATAACATACATTTGAAATGATATTGTTGCAATGGCAACAGTACAGGTCTTTTAAGATATGATAAACTCATTTTGGTAAAATGGACTTGGGCCCTTCTTCCACTCAGGCATTCAATTAAATGTAATAGGTCTGTCACACTACGACGGACTGGATCAACGTACATCACCGAATACAAAAATATTTTATTCGGTGGAAAAATCACCAGTCCGGCAGAAGATTCGGTGGGATTTTGGGTCCGATTCCCGTTCGTCTCTCTATGCGTTGTGGCCGCTAATAATCCTGCAGGCGTCTTATATCTGATCGTTCAACGTCCGACAAATGACCGGATTTGGGGTCCGATTCCCGTTCGTTTCTCTATGCGTTGTGGCGCTAATAATCCTGCAGGCGTCTTATATTCGATCGTTCAACGTCCGACAAATGACCGGATTTGGGGTCAACGTCCGACAAATGACCGGATTTAGGGGTCCGATTCCCGTTCGTCTCTCTATGCGTTGTGGCGCTAATAATCCTGCAGGCGTCTTATATTCAATCGTTCAACGTCCGACTAATGACCGGCGAATCCGTCGCATGTGGCACCAACAGGGACGTCCACCCTATCAGAAAAGTGGGGGAGGAGAGGGTGTTTGAGAGGGTTTTTGACCCTTTAGAGGCAGTGACGTAGCAAGCACTTTTTCAGGGGGTGAACAAAGTGGGGAAAGACAACTTTTAAGGGGGAAAACTGGAAAAATGGTCAAATATTGGCTAATAAGTACAAAAGGGCTACAAATCTTATATATCAGGGCAACCAGCGTCCGGGGGCAATAGAGGTGAGAAACCTTTGGACAATGAAGGCCCAATTGAAACCATTTGTCATTTTTTGGATCAATTTTAGCACTATTATTGGGTACTATTTTAGTTTGAAACAGCCGCAAATTGGTGAAAGCGAAAGCCTAATTGAAGCCATTGAAAAGTTTTCACCATTATTGTATAATATAAACAATATTGTTTTAAAAATAACACGTGGATGTCCATAGCAGAAGAAAAAAGGAAGACTTGTCCATTTTTCAAAATGAAGGTCCAATTGAAGCCATTTGCATGGGGACTGTAGGGCCTATTTACATTATTAGGCCTACGCCTATTGTGTAAAAATTTAGTTTTAAAAATGGAAAATTTGGAAAATTGTTTTTGGTGCATCATTTTTACACTATTATTGCCTTAAACATGTTAAACAAAAAACAAAGAAGGCCCGAACTGAATTTGCAAAATTTAAAATGTTACACTGGTCCACTGACACTTAGATATAAGACTTCAGACTCGTAATTTCAGGTAAAGCATGCATGGATTGATATGTTAAAGTCAGTAATAGACCTAAAGTCCGTCTTAAATACTGACTTTGGTGACAAAATGTCACGGGCCCTACATATCGACGGGCCGGCAGTAATTTTCACAGGCTTTTGGGCCAAGGACCCACCTTTAAGCACTGCCTATAATAATCACAGGCCTATACTTAGGCATACTGCTATCCTGGGCCTACTCAATAACGTACAATTTAACCTTTTCTCTTCTTTTTTCTTTCTTGTCAATCACTAAAACTGGTAGGAATTTGATATCGCGTCCTCTACCCTTCAGAAAGTGCCCCTCCCCCAATACATGCATGGACCTACTTATTACGTGCAATTTAACGTTTTCTCTTCTCTGTTCAATTTTTCTCACTTTCTATTCTTTTTTTCTCTCCTTTCCCCTTTTTTCTACTTGTCAGTCACTACTAAAACTACTGGGGGGATTTGATATTGCGTCCCACACCCTTCAGAAAGAGCCCCCCCCATGATCGATGCACATGTTCGCCATAGGCCTACATCCGGCACAAAAACCTGCGAAACCTCCCAAACACCTGCGGTATATAAACGAAAGAATAACAAACAAACCAATCGAATATATACAGGATCGCATGCGAACACACATCGGACAACTTCCGAACATGTGTATCCGGCACACTCCGTTTCAAGTTTTGTGCATGCACAAAACTTGAAACGGAGTGTCGACGGACTAAAAAAACATCACCTAACACAAAACGCATTTGGCGGATAATAGCAGGACATATGAAGAACATAAAACGAACATTGACGAACACTAACGGATTTGCTAAAATACCGTCCGTTTCTTGTACGGAAGACCGATCCGGTGTAGTGTGACACTAAGACGGACTGGGTCAACGTACATCACACCAAATATTTGGGGGTGAAGGCCTCACAGGCGTGTTTGCAAGCGAACACGGGCGAGTGCAACGAACAAAGAACGAACATGAACGAAAGGAGAGCGAACAAACTCCGGCAATATGCAGCACCATACGAACACACATCGGATAAATACCGAACATGTGTATTCTGTACACTCCGTTTCAAGTTTTGTGCATGCACAAACTTGCCGACGGACTTAACGAACATCACCTAACACGAAACGCATTTGACGGATGATAGCAGGACATAAAAAGAACATAAAACGATCATTGACGAACAACAACGGATTTACTAAAATATCATCCGTTTCTTGTACGGAAGACCTATTCGGTGTAGTGTGACAGACCTATAACACTATGTATACTACAATTAATGTAGTTTCGTTTTTCATAAAATATTTTGTGCTAATGCATAAACTGAAAATGCTTTGAAAAAGAAACCATCAGCACCACATATATGTACACATACCACCAAAAATACAAAACCTGCACACCCCCTCCCAAATTGTGTGTCAAGCGGGGACACCCACATGTCAAACGGGGATGCTCACACACATTGTTTGTTTTCAATCGACCAACCGGGGACAAAATGGTTGAATCCAAAAACATTTTTTGATGGAATACGCTGGCGAAGTTACGTAATAATCGGATTAACTACCATAGTAATATAGGTGAAAACAATTTTTGAATATACCACGTTGCACTGATACGTTCACGCAGTACCTCTGCATTGAACCATATCATGCTGATCACTTGCACCTGTAAGATTTAAGTTTCTTTGAAAAGACCAGTATTGTATTCAATCTATGATTGCAGACATACACAGGTGATGAGTGTATTAACCTGCTTGTAGTGCAGCGCGATATGTGACCATCCAGCACAACTGAGCCCTGAAGTCGACAATCATAATTTTTGAGATATTCAACCAAAATATTCTGCTTGAAATTAGCTTTAAAATGATGTGTATCATGTCTATAGTACTTGACATTCAAGTAGTGAAAAATCAATAAAACAGTCAATAAATCCTTTGTTTCCTATTGTTTATTGTTAAGTTCAATGGAGCATATCTCAATAGTGGCACTGGAGACATCCGGGCTCAGTTGTGGTGGATGGTCACATATGTTCAAAATTG
The DNA here is from genome assembly GCF_039555335.1 of Amphiura filiformis. Taxonomy (NCBI): domain Eukaryota; kingdom Metazoa; phylum Echinodermata; class Ophiuroidea; order Amphilepidida; family Amphiuridae; genus Amphiura; species Amphiura filiformis. Next base: position 46,254,341 of record NC_092642.1, on the reverse strand, counting down.
TTTTCACCTATTGCTATGGTATTAATCTGATTAATTACGTAACTTCGCCAGCATATAACTACCTACCTACTGCCTAAAGTAGGCCAACATTCTGGATTAGAATGCCTTCTTCTATATCTACGTCTAACATCCCTTGATCCTGGCCGAGACATCTCAGTAACTACCATACCTTCCCATCCTATTTAATTTAACCTCAGTCACCCATGTCACTAAAATGCAACAAACTTACATAAAACCCACATGATCAACAAAAAAAGCTAAAAATAGAGAAGACTCAAACTGTTTTGGAGCCCTACAGGTATATGCCAGGTATATGTGACAAAAGAAGTGTAAACATGGTATTTTGCGAAAGGCAAAGCGAATATCTAATGCTTGAATTACTCTGCTATTGTTTAGATTATGTACATACACTATATGCTAAATATTGGCTATGAATTTGATATCCAAACCAAATTCACTGGACAAGTAACCTTTACATGATTGGGTTCAACTGTTCAGAAGTAAAGGTGGTGTAAACAATGGCGGCACCAGGATATATTTTTCGGGGTGGGGGGGACATTTGAAGGCAAAGTGAATTTCAGGGGGGGGGGTCAATAAATTTTGTGCAATTTTTTCCAGGCATTGCACCGCTGAGGTCCCAGGCATTGCACAACTGAGGTACTGGGCATTGTAGTCCGAATAATCAGACCCAGAACAAAATATTAATTTCTGACATGATCCTGTTCTGGGCATTGCACAACTGAGGTCCCGGGTTCAAGGTACGGCTGTTCTAAGACAACTTTATGATGCCTATAGAGCTGGTTCACAGGCATTCCGAATGCCTCACAAGAATGCTACTGAATGCCTATTTACTCATTAAGCCCTCGTTAAAGCTCAATACTATTAACTTAGGCATTCCTAAGCATTCATAACTTAGGCATTCCTAAGTGATTCTAGGATTAGGCGGTTTGCTATAGGCACTCAGTGGCATTCGGATAAGTCATAGGCATTCGGTTTACAAACTTCTTAAGTAATAGGCATTCCACTGAAAAATTTCTAAGTATTAGGCATTCGGTTAAAAAATTTCTAAGTAATAGGCATTCCATTCAATTAGGCATTCTGCTAATAGCCTTGACTAGCATTCCTTAGTGGTTGACCCAAGGGTCAAACAAGTGCATGATGGGAATATATTTCTAACTGCCATTTTAAACTGGTGTGAATGCAGAGATGATGGATTCTAAATCCTTTCATGTTTCCAGCTTTATTATAAGCCTTATTTTACACTCTTTACATTTGGGATGTTACATGACAATGCATATTATGTGGACAACATCATACATGTATGGGATCCATGTAGTTATCTTTGTGTACAATAATATGCCACAATATGGATGGTGTAAGTATAGGTAAGCTTATAAATATGACTAGATGTAACTTTGAATATAGGTTTTTATGCAGGCAGTTTCTTGAAATATGGAATGGTCTAGTGTTAGGAAGGAGGAGCTAGTTATAGCATATTGGGTCTGTTCTGGGCATTGCACAACTGAGGTCCCGGGTTCAAGGTATGGCTGTTCTAAGACAACTTTATGAGCATTTGGTCAGGACCGCGATACCCGGCACTTGTTGGAAGACATCTAGTACAGCAGACAGTACATGTACAATGTGATTTTCTCATTTATAATTAGGATTACGTCATTGCCAGAGCTTGTTTATTTGTTCATTAGAATGATTGACAGCGGTGGGCGGACTTATACTCTTTGTTTTGTGAGCAGTACAAAAATGTGATTCTCTTATTAATTATAGGTCAAGGTAGGTCAATTCGGACCGTCTCTTCCCCAGACCTCTATGTAGGACTCTATGGTATCTTCTCATTACACGATCGTAGTAAGACTTGGCCGGCGACGACGCTTGTGAATTGCCTGTCTTCAACTGCTGTATAGCATGGTACAGGCAGTTTGTAGAGAGTGTCTTATCTCATTATTATAGTATCTCTGATTTGGTTTCCTGTCCATTCTTCCCAGCGTACTAATTTTGAAAAAAAAAATACCCATCAACATACCAAAAAGGGGTCATTGATATATAAAATGGGAGAAAATGTGACCCAAGTTTGCGTCCCATCATCCCTGACTCCCCGTATGGCCATTTGTACCGAGTACCACCCCACCCCCGACATCATCTTGGAAATAAGGGTTCTTGGCTGTCCTGTATGTGGAACCCTCAAGAGAAAAGGGTCCCCCAGAATCCTATTCAGGTCTAGAGTGGTTCTTTCTGACCTTTCCAGAACCATTTTCAGGGCTGAAATGGTTCTTTAATCTCTTATTTGTAGAACCATTTAAGCTTCCACATACAGGACAACTTCAGAACCATTTTAGGTTCTACTTAGAACCGTTTTTTTTAAAGAGTAGAGCCAAGCTTCGAGAAATCAGCTCTTAGTGTGTAACACAATCTGCAAGCCAGAAGGATAGACACTAGGATCTATACAACATGCTCATCTATCGGGGGCACAGTTCTTTAACCCCAATACATTTGCACATTCATTAAATGACCTTTGAACATTTGAGTACAAAAAACTCATACTATGCAACTTGAGGTCACATTTTGTGCTATGTGTTGTTTAATTGAGGTTATTGGACTATGTCATACACACTAAAAACTACGGGGTTATATTTTCCGTGGTCATTTTGAATTGACCACGTTTGGGGTTGTTTTGACCCTTCAAGGGGGTTGTACTGTTTTAATTTGACCACTTTCACGAGGTCATTTTAGCCATGATAACGTGGTCAAAAACTTAGTGGTCATTTTGCCCGATACCGTCGCGCATTGATATCAGTTTCAATCTTCCGCTTTGAAAATCTCAATTCATAAATGAGTTTAAACATGAGCTGCAATTAATGTTTGTTGATTAATAAATAAAACTAATTTTTTGACCGAAGTTACCCAATTTGTCAACTTTATAATGACTTGCATTTGAACTATTTGCACACACGGTGTGCATCGGCTCACGTGGTCACATCAGCGCCATATTTGTTCTGATTGTGCAGCTCAGCGGATTGTCGTGTGTGCTTGTCTGCATGATGGAATATGAAAAGTTAGTTGAAAAGTGAGACTGCAAGGATGCATATAGACCCTTGTCTATGCACGCAAATTCATTCCAATTTCATGCTGTCGTGGCTGGTGTCTTGGCTGCAGTTGTTATAAGCTTAGGCATATATCATGTAAGCTTATATATACGTGAACTGTCATAGGCGATGACTGACTGTGTGTGAGTGTGATACACAGATGCATTTTGCACTAGTTTGCTGTTTATGTAATGCTTTCTCTGTGCAGAAACACAGGCTTATGTCCTGGTGGGACCAGCATGACCATAGGCCTACTAAAAAAATCCAAACAACCCCTAAATGTGGTTATTGAGTAACCCTATAAAACAACCCTTTCAAATGGGTCATTTCATTTGACCCGAAATGAGGTCATTAAGTAACCCAATAAGGCAACCCTTTGAAGGGGTCATTTCATTTGACCCCAAAATGTGGTAATATTTTGACCCCAATGGGGTTACTATTTGACCCAAATACGTAGTCATTGCAATGTCCCCGACCAATGGGGTCAAAATGACCCCGTTAGTGGTATGGTGTTTAGTTGATAACTATGCTGGGGTCAAAAATGACCCCGTTTGGGTCATTTTTTGACCCCGTAGTTTTAAGTGTGTAGGGATGAGGCCTGATAGTGGTCTATAGTGAGAGTGACCTACATTGATCATCTGTGAGAGTCATGTGGCCAGTTTGGACATTCCTTTTTCAAAAAGCAATAGTGCTATATGATGGGCAATCATCACCGTAGATTGCTTTCATTTCATCATAGATTTTCTGAGCATTGTAGGCCTAACCCTTCAAATGCAGGAACTTAATCACGCTGCGTGCCTCAATTTTCACCATCTTGCAGGTTATGCGCCTACTGCCTATCTAGCGCCACCTGTAAAGAAAGTTAACATACTTATGAGATCATTTTTGGACCATAATGTACATAAGGACCAGTGATTACACTGACAAAATTTCATCGGTATAGCTCTTTCACTTCTGGGTGATGTCAAAAATTTTTGGATACCCCCTCGTATGATGGCTTTACCTATATAATATAATTAAAGTATTTCAAATGCAAGTTCACAGTTGTCTCTTTTATTTGAAACACATACTCCTTCTGTGGAAGACTTTGGAAAATAATGTTCCTGCAAAAAGGTTAGCCATTCACTATTCACAGAAAAAACTACAGCAAAACTAAGTAATTTCACAGTTAATAAGTCTCTTGTTGGGGCCAATTACAGTAATAGTAGAACTAGCTTAGTGTGCAGACTGCAACTGCAACGCCCTCAAGCGCCCCGACGGAAGCGAGCTGCCGTAGTAGTGGCTACCTAGTGTCGGTGAGTAAACATTCTTAGTCAGTGGCTATGGTTTAACTTGTAGCGCTGAATTTCACTGGTTTCTGCATGCCGTTTATCACACGGTAGACGGCAGCAATCGCATGGTCATGGAAGATGTGTGTCGAATTGCGAGTATGTAGCACGTTCTACAATAATTCAAGAGTTCATATCTCAGCTTATGTGAACTACTGCCCGAATCAGCCTCTATGAGCTATTGGATATAAAGATGGCGACATCATCATGTATTGGGCCAATCATTGATATTGTAAGAATAGGCAGTAGGGCTGAAGGACATTAAGCTTAAAATTGATGAGTGATCTAAAAGCTATACTTTGATTGGTTACTCAGATGATTATATCATGTAATTAACCAATCAGGACTCATCTTATATGATCCAAATAAATTTTATTATTTCTCAATTGATCCAATTATAGTGAGTGAATACAATGCTTTTAACCAACCCTTCATTAATGCTCTGCGTGCTAGCCATGCGCTTCAACGGAAAAAGTTGAAGCTTTTGAAATATTTTCTCAAAATATCAAGGGCTATCTTAAGAACTACTGAACCAATACTAGGCTTGTTGGTACTCATTTTAATGCATTTTTCATGCTGATTCCAAATATGGTCATGACAATTTACATTTATGAAATTTTTTAATTTAAAAAAAAAATTTGAAACATGTCGTCTGCAGTCGACACCCGCGTGAAGAGAGTTAAAATAATGATTATTGGATTCATGTGCTACAGTATGTGCATAATTATTTTATTAAATGTGCCATTGATGTAGCAAATGACAATAAATGGTGCATTTCATTTTAAATCCACACTCCCCTGTGGAAGATTCATCAAGGTCTTCCACAGAGGAGTACAGGTTTCAAACAGAATATGTAATTAGGTAACTTCTATTTGAAATACTAACCCCAACTGTGGAAAATAAACGGGGACCAGGATATAGGTAAATTAACCCTGGTCAATTCCATTTGAAAAACATACTCCCTCTGTGGAAGACTTTTGTTCATTCATTCCACAGAGGTATGATAGATTTTGAATGGAATAGCACAATTTGTCCTTCAATTATGTGAAACAGCAGTTATTCAGTTTTAATTGCAATGTTCAATCAAAATAATGATTTATTATGCAATCATTATTTCAATTGAATACTGCAATTATGCTCATATCTAACTAACTATTGTTTCACATTTTGAATGCCAAATAATGTGATCAAACTAGTGCTAGCAAACAGGGTTGGATATTTTTAGTGCTGGGTGAAATTTGATGAAAATCTTGCATATTTGGTACTTTCTTGCCAAAATTGACAGAATTCTTGATTAATTCAACAAAATTGTGCAATTTTGGACTCTGAGTGGTGGGGGCTCCAGTGCTATAATTGCAGCTGAGTGGTTGACTCCAAAACTGAGTGGTGGGCTCTGCCCAGGCCCGTAGCCAGGATTTTTGTGGGGAGTGGGGGTGCTGATTTTGAAAAAGTGGACTTTTTTTCTGGAGGGGGGGGGCAATTTTGTGAAAAGTGAACCTTTTTCCCCAAATTTTGCCTTTTTTTTTTTACAAAAAAAGCTTTAAAAAACCTAATTGTTTGGCTTGCAAATTCTTTAATTTTGGGACTTTTGTATACTTGTAAATTTGGGGTGGGGTGGGGGTTGGTGGGGTGCGTTGCCCCCTTGGCTCTGGGCCTGGCTCTGCCGCCCACCACCACCCACTGTAGTTATAACCCTGCCAGCAAATATCTAAGTATCTTTGAAATCAGGGGTATCTTAAAATTAGAGATAACTAAAAAATACAATTCTCCAAAAATTATAGATACTGCACACCAGGGGGTTGCACATTGATCCTCCCAAATGAGTTGGTTTGCTAACTCACCCCCCCCACCAAGAAAATTTCATCCCCTAATACCAAGGGATTTTTTTTGATGCAGCAACAAAATGATGCCCCCCCCCCCCGAATGCAAAGACTACAATATGTTACATGACATTAAAATTGTACGGATTCAGACTAGCTCTATATGTTTGTCGCCCTCTTCAGACTGAGGCATTGCATGCAGCACATACTGTACTCATATTGCTGTTCAATACACAATGCATTTGACAATATCGGATTCAAGAATTAGAAAACTAGAATACCCTGATTCATAAAATTTATATTGAAAGTTTTGGACAAAGTACTTGTTAATAAAAAAAATAACTCACAGAGGTTTATACACTGCCCTCACATGACAAAGCATGCATGCTATCTTCAGAAGACAGCAAAAACAAAATGCTTGAAATTACCAATTTAATTTGTCAAATTGTGGAGTCATAACTAATTATTCACTCAATTTGGTGGAAAATACTTACAAATTAGTATAATTACAATTACTATTTAAAAACAAAATATCCCGCACTTCAGTTTGCTCATGTGATAGGCAAAAAGCTTCATGTTAAAATTCAGGAACTTTAAAAATGAGTGGAAACACAAGAGGGCAGTATAACACTTTTCACAATGGGCATCTTTAGTTACTAAATAGTTTGTGCTGATGTGTAATTCTGATTTTAAACTGGTCATTATAATGTTTTGCAGATTTCTTTTTAAGCATTACTCCTCATCCTTGCGTGTACCCACGCAACGTCAAGCGTGTCCAGAGAACCTTGTTTATAATAAGTAATGATATGTATCGAGAGAAAAGTGGCTTTTTAATGATATCATATAATTTATAGATATTTATGAGATCATAAATAACCTGATTTAGAAGGGTTTCAAAAGAACAACAAGTGTGGTGGAATGAAGGGGTCTCCCCGTCAGTCCGAACCACCGCTAGTCCAAATGTTTAGGGTTAGGTTTAGGGTTAGGGTAAGGTTTAGGGTTATGTTTAAGGTTAGAGTTAGCGTTGGCGTTAGATAAACTTAAAATTCGGACTAGCGGTGGTATGGACTGACAGGCATTCGGACTGACAGGGTGTACCCGGATTGAAGACCAAATAGGCAAATATCATGACTAATGACAGGAAGTCTTGTTGCTATTTTGAAACTTGATTGTCTCATTACAAAGCTGAATTTCTACTCTTTGCCGAAAAGAACATCGCACACATGCTCAGTGTAAAAAATATGCTGCTTTTGCATACTGATTACATGCGATTTGATCAAAAGTGTTCAAGTATAAATTAAGCTTAAGAGCTGCTAGACTTCTCCGTTGTCCATTTGCCCATTGTGCATACTCTTGCTATTACATTTAAGCATAAAACTCTGATTTGTATTAATTTGTATACAATTGATAGATTTTCACATCTGATATTTTCAGTCACTGTACTCCCTCTGTTACTTAGCTTCCAAAGTGGACTACTGACTTTGGATTGCGGTTTACATGCTTAACACGGCTGTCTATGGATGAGATTGTTGGATTTCTGGCCTACTAAAATTGGCTATGATGTAATGCATCTTTAAATGGATCTGGCTTGTGATTGATCGCCCAGATCTCGCTATTGTTTAAATCCTCCAGGCACGTGCCATTACCAATAACTACATCGTACACAACAATCTGTGGAATTTGCAGCGCTTTGTGCTGGCGAAAGTTAAACTCTCACTTGGTGCATGGACATACGTTTAGTGCATCTTTGTACTCCATGCTTTGTGCTTGTGTTTAAATTGGATTGATAAACAAGTACACTTACAAAAGTGTGTGTAAGGGACAAAGTCTTGCTAAAAATCCAAAGTATATAGTAAGATATACATACATGTAGCATAGGATTTAGTAAGATCCTATCTGTTAGCATTGTGGTACATCAATTTATCACTTGGTGGTCTTATTATGGCAGCACCCATTGGTCATAGTGGCCATTAAATAAAGTGCCTTTTATAAATTAGCCTAAGCTAGCTGACTAACAAAAGAGTAAATTTGCAGACTGCTGTCACTGTGTGAACCAATTAGCTTAGTTTCCATAGTAACCTGTTCGCAGTTTAGCTGTTATAATAAGCACATTCTCTTTTATATCTTCATATAAGCTTGCACATACTGGGCTATTCTATGTGAAATCCATACACCCTCTATGGAGATGAACTTAAAGCCATATTATAACATTTGCTGCAGAGGATGACCTCAATATTTTTCAAAATTCTGTTTTTACAGGATTGTTACTGTATGTACTTAAAAAACTAACATACCCTGCAAAAATCAAGACTTAAGGTGCTGTAGTTTTGTCAAAATCTGAGATTTTGAATAAACCACAGGAACCGTTGTTTTATTATTACGATGGAAATATTAGTCGAACACGTACACGATGTGCATAACACAGTATGTAAATGGTGTGCGGGCGGTCGTGACATATCAAAAGAACCGACATGACTCACATTCGAATGAGTGGCTCGCATTGGCGACATATGTGCTGGTATTAAATAGCAATTTTCTTTGTATTGCCTCGTCTGATTGGGCCCAAATTAAAAGAGGACATATCTGACAGTGAAAACTAACATTTCGTACACTCATAGAAATTGTTCGTTGGCATTACTCAGTAAGTTGATGTAAGTCGTTGCTTCAACTTTCCGAGTAATGCCAACGCATACAATTTTGAGTAACGCTGACTCGATATCATTATGTTGGTCGCACTCATTTGCACTTACTTTATTGAGTTGTTACAACTCAGAAAACTAGGTTAGCATAATTTTCTAGAGGTGTGCTATAGTATACAAAATGTTGCACTGATTACAAAAATAAATATTTGAATACTGCTAATTGTGCAGAAAATGATCCAATTACGTGAATTAAGTAACGAAGTACTAAATTGGAATAACTCAAAACAATAAGTACCAGTAACTTAATATGAGCGAGTTACATCAACTTACATGTTGAGTTACAATAACTCAACTAATTGGTTCTTTGAACCTTGTTTATTTTCTAAGTTCCCTGAACTTGAATTCAGAAGTTGGCATTACTTAAAAAGTTGATGCAACGACTTACATCAACTTTTTAAGTAATGCCAACAAAGTTGATTAGTTGACGGAACTTTTTGAGCTTTTTCAGCATTTTTTAAGTTCGGATAATTAAAATGAATTTTGTTTTGGCAACTTTTACACTATTTTTGAGTTGTCCAAACTTACTCCTTTTGAATTGCACCAACAAAGGCGAACAAGTCATTTCTATGAGTGTACCATAAAAAATACAATTCTATTTCTTATGGAAATATTATAATATGCCTTTAATCTTCCACAAAGGGAGTGTGAATTTCAAATGGGGTTACCTGAATGAGTGACTCCATTTGAAATTTACACCCCTGTGTGGGAGATTAAGGTAATGTTTTCCATAGGGGTGCGGATCTGAATTGTAATAGCCCAATCAGCACATTCTCTTTATTTCTTATTAATAGCTATTACATTAACCTGTTCAGTAAAACTCATGAGACTACTTTGGTAAATAACCCTCTCCACGCAGGTGTCGTCTGCAGATAACAAATTTCAAATATTTTCTAAAAATTCAAAAATTTTTATAATTGAACATTCCATGACCATATTTAGAATCGGCATGAAAAATGCATTAGAATGAGTACAAACAAGCCTTGTATTGGCTCAGAGGTTCTTGAGATAGCTCTTGATATTTTAATAAAATATCTCAAAACTTTTTCAGGGACTTTTTATGTTGAAGCCTATGGCTAGCATACAAGACAATAATGTATAATGTCACTTATATCATATTATCCTCATAAGCTTCGACATATTGCCATCAGATATTCTTATTAATAATGTATAAGCCGTGGTAACAGTCTGTGATAGAGATGTTGCTAACTTAACATCCATAACAGGCAGTGGCGTTGCCGAGAGTATTTCTGGGGACAACACAACTTTCAAAGGAACAAAATTTGATGAAAATTTTTTTAAATGGGCTAAAAATACAAAAAGGTTTAAAAATCTTAAAAATCTTAAATATCAGGGTGGTCAGCCCACATGGTGCAGGGGGTGGGGATGGGAAAATATTGGACTGTGCATCATCTGCGCATCAACATCTGGGTCTGCTTGCGATATAAACAACCCATTTGCTTCATTTACAATGCATGTAATGAACTGCGCCTGTGAGGGATTCCCCCCATGATTTTACATTCCTATTTTTACACAAGCAGTTTCTAACCAGCTCATCAACACTTTGCTTGTCTTATGCAAGTGTTCAGAAGATATCAAGAGCAAAGAAAACACGTAGGAAGTGTTTTTTACAAAGTGCAAAGTTCACCCTCATTGAAATACTGTGGCAAAACCGTAATGTCTATCTCCAAAGCTGGGTGAGCATATTACCTACAATGCACTTCGATTCTGAGACTGCATCGAGTGCCAATTTGACATGAAAAGAATCAGAAAGTTGAAGCTACATGTAGAAATTCAACAGTATATGACATTCAGCAAAGTGAATTAGAAACAAAGGCCAGTCAAAATGGGGGACACAGCTTCACCATTACGAGTTTACACAACAATAAGGCTGAAAAAAATAAGTTGACTTGCCCTTATCGACCGACCCAAAAATTTAAAGAAAAAAAATGGTCGCTGTTTTTTTTTTTTAATTTGACTATAGGGAAATGTCATATTTTAGTTTATAACATTCAAAATATGTGTTTTAATCATGTTAAACTTCGGTATAAACGCATAAAATCGTCAATTACTCACAAATTCTAATTGATTTCTACATTTGTTCGGCAACGTAAACATACGCTGTTACTTTAATAGGGAAATGCGGGATGGAAATTGTGTTCAGTCGCATTTCCTGCATTGATTTGAATCACATTTCCGTAGTATTTTTGATAAATACACGCCCGATGATGCATACATTTGTAAAGCGCATACTGTCTCTATTTCTCTAAAAATTCTCTATGCAAAGTATTAGGCATCACATCGTATTTAGAAGTAATTGCAAAAATAAATGAAATGAAAATAATAAGAAAAAAATATCCACCAACCAACCCAGGTGTTGGTGCCTAAAGGGCAAGACAACTATTTTTTTAGCCTAATTGAAGTACATGGCTCACCCCATGGCACACTTTCATTATGTAAATGTATACAATAAGAGAGGGTTAGAAAAAGTCAACAGCTCCATTAGAATTGCATTAGTATGAAGCTAAATGGAATGGAGAGACACAGTGTTTATTTTCTTGTTAACGTTCTCCTTTTCATTTCTTTTTCATCTCTTTTCTCATTTCCATTACCTGCCTAATTTCAATTAAATACTTACTATATGACAAATGTATGAGTAAATAGCAGCTACAACAATACATTATCAGCAGTAGCTAGCTATTTCATCAATAGGTTTATCAGCAGTAGATAGCTACTTCATCAATATATCAGCAGTAGATAACAAATTATTCATCAATATCTCTATCAGCAGTAGACAGCTACTTCATCAGTACCTTTATCATCAGCAGTAAATAGCTACTTCATCTATACCGCTATCAAAAAATCCATGTTGCAATTTTTTTGACCTTTTCAGCTGATTTTACTGGCCTAATACCAATATCAGCAGTAGATAGCTACTTCATCAATACCAATATCAGCAGTAGACAGCTACTTCATCAATACCAATATCAGCAGTAGATAGCTACTTCATCAATACCAATATCAGCAGTAGATAGCTACTTCATCAATACCAATATCAGCAGTAGATAGCTATCAGCAGCAGATAGTGATTTTAATATTATGTATTTGAATGTATTTAGTATTTTTAAAACCTTTTTGAATAATTATGTAAATGTTGTATTGATCTCTGGGCCTCAAGGAAGAACAGATGATTAATAGTGTTTTCAACTGATTTAGTGTCCCAGGTTAAAGAAGAAATAAAACAAACAAACAAACAAACACATTTCATCAATATAGGCCAGTAAAAATTAGCTCAAAAACTCAAAAGGTCAAACAAATTGCAACATGGATTCTGTTTTCAGAAAACGTTGCTCTTAAGTCTCCTTTTTATCATACTCAAAGTCTACCAAAATCAACCTCTCGAAAGATGGACAAAATGGACTTTTTCAAAATGGCAGCCTAAATGTCGTAAAATGATAGACAGTTTTAATTTCAAGATATATTGAGTGTCCATGTGGGAATTGGGTGACATGTTTGACCTACAACTGCTCTTAGGCCCTAACCATTTCATAAATAATTATTTGTGTGCATATTTTTTGTTCAAAATTCAAAATGGCTGCCAACTACGCTCATTATGTGTTGTGAATACAGGCAGGGCAATCAACTTTTCACCATAGGAGCTGAATCAGTATTAAAATAGTACAAATAAGTTATGATAGACATATTATATGTATCGGCTCCTTTTAGAGTAAATGTTAACTGGATGAGCACGGTTTCTGCAGCTCTTATTCGGAAGTCTTAAATTTTGAGCAAGGTGCTGCTGTTACTCCACGTACTGCAACACTTATCACTGAAGGCCAGTTTGTGCAGTACTCGGCCGGCAACGTGGACCACAACATTCGTACATTAGATGGACATGGAACATTTCATGGCAGGGGTATGATTGCTGCAGTCACACCTGGCCATACAGTTTGTAGTGTAGTCCCACTGACGACAGTGACATCAGCTGAAATCATGAGATCAGGACGATTAGCGTTACATCATTATAATTTTCCCAAAGAACAGAATAGCATATACTTTAGGGACCTTGCATTGCTTAAGGGCTGGGGTATGAGCGTTTGGACAGTATTTATTTTGGGACATTAGAGCACATCAGACATATCGAATTGCATTCTGAATCGAAGAATGTCATTCTGATATCAAATAATTTTGATTTTTTGAAATTCGCAATTTAATACACATTTATGGCAAATCATTAAAAATTGATATTTTGATATTTAACAGTACTTGAAGTAAACTTTATAAATCTGATGATTTATACTTAAGGTTAGTCTGAACCCTGGAATTATGGAAACTTTGGGCCTCATAACTTCTAAATTGTTGGTCTAAAGTATATAAAAGTATACATATTTAGAATGGCAAAGACTTGATAAGTTCATCTGTGAGGTCAAATTTGGGCCAAAATGGCACTTTTGGCCCAAAATCCCAAAAATAACGGTTTTTGGCCCACTTCTTTTTTGTGCACCATAACAAAAAAATTCTTGGGCCAAATTTTTTTTTTTTATTAATTTTTAAAAACTAGATCAAAATATCTAGGACCCGTTTTTTCATTTTTTTGAATTTCGACTAACTTTGAGAAATTTGCGCCAAAAATGGTCAAAAAATGTTGATTTTTCAAAAAAATCATAAAAAGCCCGTTTTTGGTATTAATTTCAAATATTTTTGGTGAAATTGGTCAAAATTCAAAAAATGAAAAACGGGTCCTAGATATTTTGATCTAGTTTTTAAAAATTAATAAAAATTAACTTTTGCCCCAAGAAATTTTTTGTTACGGTGCACAAAAAAGAAGTGGGCCAAAAACCGTTATTTTTGGGATTTTGGGCCAAAAGTGCCATTTTGGCCCAAATTTGACCTCACAGATGAACTTATCAAGTCTTTGCCATTCTAAATATGTATACTTTTATATACTTTAGACCAACAATTTAGAAGTTATGAGGTCCAAAGTTTCCATAATTCCAGGGTTCAGACTCATTCTAAAGTGTATGTAGGTGGGATGAAAATCCGACGATCAATTGAAAATTTGGACCTTTCGTATTGAAGATATGGATTTTTTTCCCCAAAACACCAAAAAAAAATAGGTCTTTTTGGGAAAAAATCCACATCTTCAATATGAAACGTCAAAATTTTCAATTGACCGTCGGCTTTTCCTCCTGCTACATACACTTTAAAATATATCATTAGATTTATATAATTTACTTGAGGACTGTTATATATCAAAATTTGAAAAAATATCAAATTTTATAATTTGTCATAAAATTTGTATTATATTGTGATTTTCAAAAATGAAAATTATTTGATATCAGAAAGACATGCTTCAGTATTCAGAATGCAATTCGATAGGTATGAGGTGCTCTCATGTCCCTCAAAAAATACTGTCGAAACGCAATAAACGCTCATTATAGATCCCTTAAGGGTAATAGCATACAAAACCGCGCACACAAACCATTTACCGACATCCTCTGGAACTTCTCACCATTCCTGAAATGGCCACGCCAAGGTTGGTCTGGCTTTATACAGATGGTACACAACGGAAACCACCCTGGCCAGGCAAATGTTGTTTTCTTGCCTATGATTGACTTAGATCCAAGTGATATGACATGCATCTACTCCACACTAATATTTCTGGCCGACCAAGCAAGAAGCAATAATGTCACACCAGTCATTACATTTGACCAGCCCTTGTGGTGGAAGGCTCATTCTATCATTACAAATAAGCCTCGCGACAGCAAACTCAAATCTATCGTGCTAAGAATCGGTGGTCTGCATATAGAAATGAGCTTTTTGGGATGCATAGGATACCTTATGGAGAACTCAGGTCTGTATGAAGTTCTTGAAGTGGTATATGCCAGTAACACAGTATGCTCCGTGGCAAGGCACTGTCAAGGGTTCGTAGAGGTCATTGCAGATGCGTTTCAGGTTCCTTTGCCAGCCATGTCTAAACCTACGACAAGTATCACCGATGACGAAGGTAATGAAAATTCACTAAGTACTTCTTATATATCACAGCCAGTCAGACACATAAACAGGCGACAGAAGGGTCATTGAAGGTAATCTCTGGACGAGAAATTAGTTCCACAGATAACTGTATTACAAATGTGGATGATGGAAATAATGTGATGGCCAACGCAAAGAAGGCATTTGATAAGCTAGGGTCAGATGGCAGTTTAGATGAAGAGACATGTGGAGCAGTACTTCAAATAAACGCAAAATTGGATGAAGAGAAGGCAAGTAATCAGGATAGTCGTACCAGCAGTCTATGGCGACACTACAGTATATGAAAATGGTGGACACCCTAAAGCGTTTCATAAGAGCAGAAAGAACAGGAGACTGGAACCTCCATCTCACTTCACTGCACTGAAATGCTCCCTTTCTTTGCCGCTGCAGGCCAGCTAAAACGGTATATCTATATCTGCAGGAAATGGACAAACTCCCAGCAGTAAACTCCCTACTGCTGACCCCCAACTTCATTCAAAGTTTCTAGCAGATCTACATGTGGTTCGCCGTAGTGACAGGTTTTGGGCAGGTTTGTCAACAGATCTGGTAATTGAACAAGTGCTGATGCGTAGTATCAAGACAACCGGCGGTCTGACTAGAGGAAAGGGTATGACAGAGTTGCAAAGAACTGTCTGGGTCAATTCTATGCCTGCCTGTTCACACATTAAACAAGCTATGCAGGAATTTACTGGAGTTTCATACAGCAGCAATGAGCAGCACAAGGAAACATCAAAATATTGTCAGAAAAGAGACTGCGTCGACACCAAGAAACTGGTAAGCTTTCTGCAAAGTAGGAACCCATTTATGAAGGCAGATAAGTCACTACGTAATATTATTTCAGGGGTTGTAGGTGAAGCACATGTCAATGCTGATGAAGCTGAAGCGGTTGGCATAGATATCATTCAATCAATAGTTGGCCAACCTGTCACAAATTACTCCTTTAAGAGGAAACAGCAGGCTGCATGTTACACTTGGATCCAAAACAGCCCTAGTGATAAACAAAGACGCTGTTCAAATTGACCCACAGATACCATGGTGGAAGTCCTTCTGTTGGTGGCTAGCCTGAGTAAGCCTCTGATAATCTGTCTTTCCAGCATGACGGTTAATGGTTTGTGTGGCGATGGTCTTCATTTGGTCCTACATTGTATGAGGTCATCACAGTGTATTTCGTCCTTATTTATAAGGTTATATTATATCATTAGAATGAAAGTTCATCTGTGTTGGTAGTAAACATAATTTAGAGGTTTAAACCTTTGATCACAACACAACAATTTGCGTACCTGGAATTTTCAGTCGACACTTCGACTTTCATCAACAGACTGGCAACTCAATTCAGAGGTCAGCGACCTTTCGGACACTTGACCCCAAAATCGGGTCATACACTCTAGGTAGCTTGTATCGGCCCCCGTCTCTGTTCAGCGATGGCTGGTTCACTCTGATATAAATGGCCTCCTTCACACCACGCTCAAAATATCTGGGTTCCTTGTCCAGAATTTGAACTTTGTCCAAGTCTATGTGATGGCCGGGATGGCCGATACAAGCTACCTAGAGTGTATGACCCGATTTTGGGGTCAAGTGTCCGAAAGGTCGCTGACCTCTGAATTGAGTTGCCAGTCTGCTGATGAAAGTCGAAGTGTCAACTGAAAATTCCAGGTACGCAAATTTTTGTGTTGTGATCAAAGGTTTAAACCTCTAAATTATATTATATCATTATGATAATTTCCCTCACTTCGTATTTTGTCACTTTGTAATATTGAGAACATCGAGGGTGATATTTTGCTTCAAACTGTTTTTGCATAAGTACAGGTATAGTTGTGTAAACTCGTTGAGCACATGCCAAACATGAATTATTATGAAACATGTGTAAATGGTTATATCATGATAAAACTGATAAACTAAAGTTTACCAGCATTTACAGCGCCCTCAGTCTTAAAAAAAAGTTAAATACGGTATGTGCATAATTAACAGTTTAAAGGGAAACATTTATTGAATGATGAATAAATCATTTGAGAGTCATTTGGTATCAGAGATAAATCAACGATTGAGTTTAGAATAATAATTGAAACTTGTCATTGTTGACCAAGATTACACTGTTAACAATAGTAAATAATGGTGGTTTGTTGTTATAATAGTAGATATTACATCCAAACCGTCTAGTTATGCCACACTTTCTGTAAATATGAACACATAAATAACTTTAAGATGAGTTTACAAGTGGCAATGCCCTATTTAATTAGAGTCACGCGGTAGCCGTGACCAGCAAGTTTTAAAAAAAAGACTGATAAAGAAGACTAATAACATATGCTCCCATGAGACTATATTTACACCTAACATTAAAACACTTGACTTCTATTGTTCGAAGTTATTTTTCGCTGGGTACAAAATGTATCTAAAACCATGGTAAATGTTATTTACAGTCCCAGGTGTAATATCTTGACAACTCATTAATTCCAAAAGGGCCACCAATCCTACAGTCAATTATTGTTCGTAATAAACAAATATTTTTGCTTCCATTTCACGCGGTATTTCATAGCGAAAATTAGTTGCAAATCAAACTGATCCAGAATTTTTAGACACTGCTACAGGTCTACCTGGTTCTCACCTTCACACTACTTTTTCAGATTCACTTCCAAATATACCCTAGCAGTTTCTGAGATACCCTACATACAAATTCTGAGCCCCATTCGCCAAAAAATCAAATTTTTCACAATTCTTTTGTTCTTATCGGACGACGCATCCATTTATATAATAAATGCTGTATTTCGACACAGCAATTTTCAGCAGAGGCCCATGGCCTAATGGTTAGGCGTTTGACTCCAGATACGCTATCCCGAGTTGAAACCCGGTGACCAACTGATTTTTTTTTTCAATATTTTATTAAACAATTTATTGTCATTAATCAAGGATAACATAATTTTAAACATCCAGTGCTATTGTGACATTATTTTTTTATTAAAGCAATTTAAAAACACAGCATAGTGTGATCATGGTAGGTATTATGAGAAGGAGAATTCACGAACCCAGTTCCCTTTGTACTATGATCGTTATGAGTCGATACTGAGCAATCAGGTATGAATGGTGCACTATCGATTTGCTAAGCTTCTTATCTATTGAGCTTGCCATGTCGACTTATTATCAGCATTATGTCAACATGGCGATATAAAATATCTCGCCAAGACAACTGAACAAACAAGTCAACATGGCAAGATATATTATCATGCTAAGTCGACATACCAAAAATGGATGTTGTCTTCGCGAAATAAATTATTATGCCAAGTCAATTTAGCAACAAATTAATGTCAACATAGCAGGATATTTTGTCACGTCCAGTTGACTTAATAAACAAACAATAAGTCAACATGGTAAGATAAATCATACCAAGTAATAGTAATTTTTGACACCGTATAATTTAAATTATTGAAAAGCATCCTCGGGATGTAGAGGAGGCGACCCGAAATTAAAGGGAAAATTAAAACCACAAATCTCAAAAGACCGCCGACAACCGCCGCTTAATATGGATATCCAACAAGATTGCCCTTGAGGGCTACAAAGAACCACAAACTACGAAATTTGGATATCCAGCTAGATTGCCCCGCAGAGACTCAGGAACCACAAATCTTGAAATATGGATATCCTACAAATTAAAACCACAAACCGCGAAAAACCGCCAACAACTGCCGCTCAATAGAAATATCCAACTAGATTGCCCCTTGGCTACAAAGAACCACAAACCGCGAAATTTGGATATCCAACTAGATTGCCCTTAGAGGGCTATAAAGAACCACACACCGCGAAATATGGATGTCCAACAAGTTTTAACTATAAATTAGCCCTCGATAGAGGGCAAGGCTTGAAGGATTAGGGAAATTATAACAACGAACCGCGAAAGTTACCTTAACAAACAATATAAGTCAAAATGGTAAGATAAATTATCATACCAAGTAATAGTAATTTTTGACACCGTATAATTATTGAAAAGCATCCTCGGGATGTAGAGGAGGGGCGGCACGAAACATTAAAAAAAGGGAAAATTCAAACCACAAATCTCAAAAGACCGCCGACAACCGCCGCTCAATAGGGATATCCAACTAGACAAAGAACCACAAACCGCGAAATTTGGATATCCAGCTAGATTGCCCCGTAGGACTCAGGAACCACAAATCTTGAAATATGGATATCCTACCAATTAAACCCACAAACCGCCAACAACTGCCACTCAATAGAAAAATCCAACTATATTGTCCCGCAGGGCTACAAAGAACCACACATCGCGAAATATGGATATCCAACAAGCTTAAACAATAAATTAGCCCCGATAGAGGACAGGGCTTGAAGAATAAAGGAATACCACAAACCGCGAAAGACCGCCAACAACCGCCGCTCAATAGAGATATCCAACTAGATTGCCTGCAGGGCTACAAAGAACCACAAACGGTGAAATTTGGATATCCAACTAGATTGCCTCAGGGCTAAAAAGAACCACGTACATTTAATAGGTTTAGCTACATATACTCGTATTTTTATTGTCATAAATCAAGGATAATATTATTCAAACTTCTATTTTTCGTTTTATTCGTCTTAGGGAGTACTTCGTACCCGGATGACTTTTCAAGCTTGGAGCTACTCGGCTTCATTCATAAAAGAAAGGAAATCTACCAAAAAAGCGTTGACAACGTAAAGAAAGCAGCAAGTTTAAAAGCCCCACCTCGGCTCACTTTTTGAAACTTGGTCCCATTTTGAACATCAAATACAGCGCGTCCAACGTTTTAATAATAGCATGACTGGCATTATATGCCTATTTGTTATTTATTTAATTCGATCATTAATCATGAAATTAATATTATAAAACAAAACATATATAGGATGTTGGCTTACCATGCAAGAGCAAGATTATAACCTTTCTGATCTTACAAATTAATATCGCATCGGCACATTAAAGACTCATAACACATATGGAAATGTTTGAAGTTGATAATATTATGATAAAGTTTAAATCAGTTCCAGGAAATCAGTACGTTTACAAATGGGACCAAGTTTCAAAAAGTTACCCAAGGTGCGGCTTTTTAAACTTGCTGCTTTCTTTACGTTGTCAACGTTTTTTGGTAGATTTCATATTTACCTTTGCTCCCCTATAATAAACGTTCTAGCTATTTTGGCGGCCATTTTGAAAACCTTGCAAATGGGAAAAAGCGGTGAATCATATTTCACACCCTCTAAGCATGGTTTGGGACATACGAATCGTGTTATTTTTTTACTAATAAGTGACATAGTGAGTCTGTTTTCTATCATTTTGTCCATCATTTTAATCATTTTGGAGGCCATTTTGGAAAAGTCGATTTATCCATTTTTTGCAGAGGTTGATTTTGGTAGACTTTTAATATGTTACTAAAGGCACCTAATAGAAATATTTTCCTCAAAAAAAATCCATATTGCTATTTTTTTTACCTTTTCAGCTGATTTTACTGGCCTAATACCAATATCAGCAGTAGATAGCTACTTCATCAATACCAATATCAGCAGTAGACAGCTACTTCATCAATACCAATATCAGCAGTAGATAGCTACTTCATCAATACCAATATCAGCAGTAGATAGCTACTTCATCAATGCCAATATCAGCAGTAGATAGCTACTTCATCAATACCAATATCAGCAGTAGATAGCTACTTCATCAATACCAATATCAGCAGTAGATAGCTACTTCATCAATACCAATATCAGCAGTATATAGTTACTTCATCAATACCAATATCAGCAGTATATAGCTACTTCATCAATGCCAATGGGGGGAGGCAGAAGGGGCATGTGCCCTGGGCGCCACCCTTAGGGGGATGCCAAATCAACCAATTCAGCATCAATTCTGCACCCCTCCTATTGATGAAAGTCAACATTTTAGTGCTTTGCACACATTTCACCACGAAATCATTATAACCAAAATTAATGAGGGATAGGCCCTATTTGTGCAAATTTTCATGCGCTGTGTTTGCACTTGTTTCAAGAATTGGGGAGGGGCGCCATTACGTACCATAAGCCCTGGGCGCCACAACCCTTAGCTAAGCCACTGCTCAGAAAGGCATCATTTTGACAGACACTTCAAATATCCTAAGACAATAACATTAAGATCAAATTTCTCGACTTATAATACAAATAATGTTGTACCTCACCAACCACCTAATTATTTTCCCAAGCCAATGTATGCTTTCTAGCCTGAAGCCCTTTATAAACTATTTAATTCCCAGGTCTGATATCAGAAAATGACAATTTGACCCACTTTCTCTTAAATTTATTTAAGAAATAAAGGGTAATGCAGTATCCTTTACACCCAAATAATGTGTCCGAGGCAGTACAAACATAAATAATTTAAACATTTTACTGCCGAGGGCAGCACCCGTTATTTCTATTCTATTACCACAAATAAAAATACCACGAAGATATTTCCAAAATCTTCTACACAGGGAGTATGAATTTTAAATGGATTAGGCAATACAGTGGCGTGTCTGGGGGATTGCTTTGGGTGGGCTTTGGGTCCTGAAGCTCCCCGCATTTGGCAAAAAATCATGTAAAATCAGCCGTTTTTTGCAGATTTTAGCCATTAAGCCCCCGCATAACTCTGAAAGGCCCTCTGAGCCCCCACAGGAAAAGATACTGGACATGCCAGTACCGTGCAATACCCTTTGGAAATATGTGACATGATCAAGGGAATGAGTCGCATGTCGACCCTGGTTAGAAAATGAGTTTTCATATGTTTCTAAAGAGGACATTTAGAGCTTTTAGAAACTGAAAACCCCAAGTTGATACAACTCTTCTTTGTGAAGTTATGTCACTTTATCAATTGCTGAAAACAATAGAAAACAAAATAATTTTAACAGTTTCTTTACCAATATTTCAAAATCAATGTTAGCGACATCCGACTCATTCCCCTTGATCGTGTCACATATGTTGCTGCTGTGGAAAATGAAAATAATCTCAGATTATTTTTCTGGTGCAACCAGTCCCAGTTCGATCCCTGGTGGGGAAAATTCATATTCTATTATCCACTCTCTCCTTTACTGCAATTAAATTGTGAGGCAGTAGACAAAGACCTCACAGTCAGTTCCAGTCAGGGTAACACCTGGTTGTTTGTACACCCCACCATGGTCCCTGGGCATCATGGGAGAGCAGTGTTTCAACAATGAATGATTTACCCAGGTTAAAATAAAAACACACCTTTTTCCAAAAAATCTCTAAAACGTTTCTGTGCTAATTATTCCGTACAGCTCACATCTAGCCAGATGAGGCCACCAACATCCTCATATCCTACCAGGGTCCTCCATTACAGATTTGTTTAGCTCCCAGTGAAGGATGCATATATCGGTCTTATAAGTTTATGCTTCTTATAGGTATATGCCTAGATTCAAATCCAGGGGCTAGTACAAGAAGGTGCATCCCATAATAGCTGCCAGGGTCCATTTCACCTAACTTTACCAAGCTTCATAAGTCTGTTATTTGTTTTTTGCTTAAGCGGCCTCCGAGGTTCCATTTCTCTCCCCTTAGTTACGACTTGTACCCTTCATAAGTAATAGGGATTTTCTACAGGGACTCTCATAAAATTTCATCTAGTATTGGGTATTCATAACTTCAGTGGCGTAGCCAGTGGGGGGGCGTCGGTTCATGTAAGGCCGTCGGTAGACGTAAGGCATTGTTGAAAAAAAAATTGGGTTAACACTAGACTATTTTTCACACAGGGTGACAGGAAAAAGGGGAGAATTGTAAAGAAAATGATGAAAAATTGATTGTGAATTACACATAAAAATTATATGTTTTTATGTTAGTACCGCCTATTATCCTTTTTTTATTTTTTTATTTTTTGCTCTTCACTTTTTCAAACCATGCAAAAAAATTTTGGGTCAACAAACAACTTCCGTCGGTAAAAAATATTTCCGTCCGTACATTTACAAGTTGTGCCCCCTCGGTTCCAAAATCCTGGCTACGCCACTGCATAACTTTACAAAAGGTTACTTGAGTTACGGAGGGTTAAAAGATTAGTGAAATGGACCCCAGGTGTCATATTTGTATAGACTAGCGGGTACCCGCGCTTCGCGCGGGCCCCCGCTAGATGAGTAAACGGGAGGCGGTTAGTAAGCGGGAGGCGGTTAGCATAAACGATGGAAAATGGTAATCATGACAATTGGTATCGATTTAACAGCTCAATTATTAGGGCCTACTCGGTCAGTGATGTGGTAACATTTCTTGCCTCCATTTTATCATAATCTTTTGCGTAATTTTTGTACCAAACACCCTTTTGACTTATTTTTTTCTTTGTCTTTCCACTTGTTGCTTTCCCGTAGTGACGTGCGCAGCACATTGAAAGGGGGGGGTGGAGGTTGTTCAATTCCCCCGCAAGGAGTCTGATTAGGAGTGTGAAGGGGAAAATTTATTCCCGCGAACCCCCCCAATGCCCAACAAAAGTGGGGGGGGGGAATTCCCCGCCCCCCCCCCCCCCCCCCTTTTGCGCACACCACTGCTTTCCCGTTATTTCGTTCCATTTCTCTCCTTTTTATTTTCTTGCTTGTTCCCTTTCTTTCTTCTCTCTCTCTCTCTCTCTCGCTCTCTCTCTCTCTCTTTCTTTCTTTCTTTCTGTCTGTCTGTCTGTCTTTTTTTGTCTTTCCCATTCTTTCTTTTCGTTTCTCTCACCCTTTCTCTTTCTTGCTTTCTTTCTTTCATTCTTTCTTTCATTCTTTCTTTTTTTCTTTCTTTCTGTTTTTCTTTCTTTCTGTCTGTCTGTCTGTCTGTCTTTCTTTCTTTGTCTTTCTTTCTTTCTGTCTTTCTTTCTGTCTGTCTCTCTGTCGTTGTCTTTCTTTCTTTCTGTCTGTCTTTCTTTCTTTGTCTTTCTTTCTTTCTGTCTGTCTTTCTTTCGTTGTCTTTCTGTCTGTCTGTCTTTCTGTCTTTGTCTTTCTTTGTCTTTCTTTCTTTCTTTCTTTCCTGTATACATATGTACATGTGGGTTTCTGATTAACCTCATATTTGGCCATACTAAAAAGTGCCCATTTTTGCGGTCTTCGTGCGAATTTGTTCCACTTTTGCACGCATGTATGTGGCCGTCAGTCTTTCTTTCTTTCGTTCGTTCTTTCTTTTAAATTTGTTTCTGTTTCATCAAGTAGGCCTATACTATATAGCAACATTGGGTTTCAAGAAGGTTGAGTTACATAGGCGTAACTTCAGGTGATGGGGTGGGGGAAATGGTATGGCAATTGGTATCGCTTTTACCCAATAACGCGTGTTTGTATATTAGAATTTGACCAAAACACAAATCCATTTTATGTATTTTTGGTAGGCCATACCTTTTTTTAACTTCGTTCTTTCCATTTGTCACTTCACCTTCCTTTCTTTCTTTCGTTCGTTCGTTCTTTGTTTTCTTTGATCTCTTTTCGACACATCCTTCCGTCCTCACTTTCTTTCATTCCTACCCTTTCCCACCATTTATTTATTTATTTCTCGCCAGACTCCTTGTCATTAAACCTTTCTTTCCTTTCATTTCTTTCTTTCTTATTTTCCTTCGTTCTCAGTCCTTCTATCTCTCTTTACTTTTGCTCACATCATTTCTTTAGGCCTACTTCTTTCTCATTTTCCCTCTCTGTGTCTTTTTCCTTCTATTTATATCTCTTACGTTAGGTTTTCTTTCCCTTTCTCCTACTCTGTCTTTCTTCCTCTCTAGGCCTACTCAAGTTATAGTCAAACGCATCAAAACTCAAAATTTATTTTCAAATTACAAATTTACATACCTTTAAATCAGTTGTGTGTAGCGTATAGCGTGATATGGACAGGCATGTGCCTCCAATCGATCTGAAAATGTAGAAAATTCCACAGGAAAATTGCCGAAAAACTGCGGCCATCAAGCCCCTCCCCCCCCCCCCATGGTCGGTGACCCCCCCTCAATATGATGACATAACTGCTTAAAATCTTCTAACGGTAATAGCATTTACTGTCGCAATTTTCGTACCGTCTCTGCCATGTTTGCGTCTTGAGGTTAATGCGTGCTCGCTCGCTGGGTTGCTATGCGTGTGTGCGTATTAATGTGCGTAGGCCTATAGCATGGCAACGAAATGACGGGCCACCATTGGTTGATCCACCAAATAAATCCAAATAATTATTTGTATTTATTAATTTATCTAGGCCTATTTTTCTATGCAATTACCATTCATCTGGAAATGCTAGAACTTATTTATTTATCTATTGATTAATTTATTTGTCATCTATAATCTCTGACATGATACCGATGAATCGATCAGTTCCTCTTCAAAGTATCGATTATCGGCAAGTTCCTCTTTAATAGTATAGATACAATACAATGTAGCATGCAGAAATGATCACATGTCTATAGGACAGCTATTGCAGTTAGGGCCTTCTTGTAAAACCTCGATATATAGGTTTTGATGTTTCATGATTCTTTAATATATTGATATACATATCCATAAAGTTGCTTAAAAGCTCTGCATGCTTGCCATAAGCTTCAACATAAAAAGTCCCAAGTTTTGAAATATTTTCATAAAATATCAAGAGCTATCTTAGGAACCACTGAACCAATACTAGGCTTGTTTGTACTCATTTTAATGCATTTTTCATACTGATTCCAAATATGGTCATGGTAATTTACAATTCTGAAATTTTTGAATTTTTTTTAAAAAAAATGAAACTTGTCGTCTGCAGTCGACACCCGCGTGGAGAGTTGAAAGCTAATACAGGATGTCAACAATATTAAATTTCCCAAAACGTGGGAGCTGAGAATAAAATTGAAGTATTTTAGTCTCAAGTGGAGCAAGAATTTATGGTTTTATAGTAATAGCGGCTTTTGAAAAATTTTCATGGATCTATCATAACTGGTATTTTAACAAAGCACTATTATGACATTTCATTAACAGGATTCATAAAATCTTATATTAATAATTCTCAGATAAATACAATTAAAAGTGCACTCTCATAGCCACATACAAGTTATTATGCAAATTTCACATAAGTGAGAAGTAATTTGTATTCTAATTAAGTTTGAAAATCAAAATTTGCCTATCATAGAGAAAACCTATCTTTTTCCTACTGCCTGAAGTTAGACAAACAATTTGGCACAAGTTTCATGAAAATCGGAGAAACTTTAATTTTTGAACCCTGTACAACTGGAAAATTGACATTCTACCCCTTTCGGCATATACATGTAACTCCACAACCACAGGTCATATAGGTACAAAATTTATATTTTTAGTATCCTTATGACCAGACGGATAATTTGATATGCTAATGAACGAATTCAGATTATGTTTAATTTTTGACCCCAATATGTGTACGTCCATATCAAAACGATGCACTTGTCGGCTGCTACATGTGTCTCATTTCACATTATGGCTAAGAATAAATACCAGACTCATCTCAAGTGGAGGTCACTTCAAATAATCCCCAAGTCACATGGTTTAGGCATACAGAGAATATTCCATAACCATGTGACTTGAGATGTTAGTCTGTATTTATTCCTAGCTATAATGTGAAATGAGACACATGTAACTTTAACAAGTGCATCCTTTGATATGGATGTACATATAACTCTATGGGGTTATTTCTGGGGTCATTTTGAAGGTCATAGACTCAAAATAATGCTTGCTCGCCACCTTTTTTGGATTCAGCAGGTCAAAATTAGTGAAGATAGCTAGGTTATCAACTTTTACTCAAAAAAACAATTTTACGCAAGCACAAATTTGAGATTTCCTTCTTTTTAGTCTAACCCATGTTTACAGCACATCCCCTGCATGGTTATTTGTACCCAGTATCACCCGCCAATTTTCATTAGCAGTTTTAGTTCAGTTTTTAGTCCAGTTCAGTTCAGTATGTTCTCTATAGATTAGATGTTGCAATACATGTAGTGATGATGGACACTTCCATTGTCTCTGATGATTACATCATTTAAAATAAAACAAATCTTCAAACAAGTCAATCATGCAGTGTCAAAACAACTTGCTTCAGTGGGTGAGAATATGTTATTATAGTGCGTCTCATCTCAAGTTGTGTGTAACACCATGTTGGATTACCCAGAGGCATGCGCGTCAATCTTGGGGGACAGGGGACGTGTCCCCCACCTCAAAACGACCCACTTTTTGTTCTTTTCAGCCACTTTTCAACAATTTTGGCCGATTGTTCCACCCCCACATTTCAAGCCGGATTGGCGCTTATGCCCAGAGGCAGTTTTAAATCACACAAACCTAATCCCATATGACATATACAAGTGTGATTTTTACGTACGCGGCCAATACAAGTGTGTAAACCCACTGATGGCACTGTTACAGCTCTCAACTTGAGACAAGACAGACTATACCATTAAAGCCATTATAACATTTCCATAAGAAATAGAATTGTATTTTTTGGTATAAACTGTTAGTTTTCACTGGCAATATAAAGAAAATCACTATCTAATACCAGCACATATGTCACCAATGCAAGCCACTCATTCCAACACGAGTCGTGTCTGTTCTTTTGATGTTACAACTGATGTACATACATTTGTACTGTGCTATGCACACCGTGTAGCTTCGTGTATGCGTTTGACTAATATTTCCATCGTAAGAATAAACTGACGGTTCCTGCGGTTTATTCAAAATCTTGGATTTTGACAAAACTACAGTACCTCAAGTCTTGATTTTTGCAGGGTATGTTGGTTTACTAAAGTACATAATAATCGTGTAAAATCAGAATTTTTAAAAATATTAAGGGCATCCTCCTCAGCAAATGTTATAATATGGCTTTAAACTGCTCAAAACAAGCAAGATTTGTACTTACATTTTGTGGTCAAAGAGTAGCATGATAGCTGACGTATTATTCACCAATGACGCCGCAAGCGTGGTAACTATAGAAACTACTCATATCCCCCGGGGTTGGCTCCTCCTTCCTTCCATCCTCCGATCCCACATCTGACACACCAGATGAATCCATCCTCTCCACAACCAAACCTCCTCCAACATCCAATTCTGTGAAAACCTCATTAGGATCCAATACTTTGAGTCTCTTCCTCCTGTGATAAGCATGTATGTAAAATTTTGAAATTGAATATTTCAGTTGAAATTGTTTACATTGAAATGAGAATCATTTATCTTAAAACATGAGGGGTCAATCATGTCTGTAGGCCAACAATTGGTGATGTTATGAGCAGGCCTGTAGCCAGGATTTTTTGTGGGGGTGCTGTTTTTTCCAAGGGGGGGGGGCAATTCTGTGAAAAGTGGACTTTCTTCCCCAAAATTAGACCTTTTTTGACCAAAAAAGCTTAAAAAATCAAATTTTTTGGCTCGCTAAGCTCGCAAATTCTTCAATTTTTGGACTTTTTGTATAATTTTGCAAATTTAGGGGGCCTGGTTATGAGCAAAAATAGGTTGTCTGAATTGCCAAAATTTTGTGTCCCAGCATTATCATGGCTTCCTTTGTCTTAAAATGTGACTCAAATTAGTCCACTCAGGCTAATGTCAGCAAATACAAAACTGATAGCCAGAAATAGGTTATGGATATAGTTCATCATAGTTAGACCATGAACAAGTAAAAATGTTGTAACATGGGATGTCGACTGATTTTGTGAAAATTTTCCTATTGGATTAACAAAATTAAGACAGGATGTCTTGGGTCACAATTTCAGCCCTCGCATGTCAAAAATATAATCATACATGAATGAAGAGGTTTATCAGGTCTGTTGATTAAACAGCTTATAAAGTTCTTTGCCAAGACCAAAGGAAAAACTTATGTTTTTTTTTTTTTAACAATAACATCCGGCTGGGATTCCTGCTCCAAGCAGATGGATCAATAACAACATCAATCACTTTGAGAAAGTCAGGAGGTTTCTGGCTGAAACTGTCGGCAGAAAAAGCGTAAGATTTCCTTTGGTCTTGGCAAAGTACTTTATTAGCTATAATCATACTTACCTATGAGGTAATTCCAGATTGGGTGAAACATCTTTTCTTGGTGAATTCCTCCGCTGTAATCCGGTTCCTTCAACTCATTCAAATCAAAAAGTTTTCTTTTATTCCACTACTTGACAAGTAACAGTCACTATAAATACTGCCCTCTGTTGACTGTTTTGGATTTCTCGTAGTGTCAGTGTCCTTGTAATTAAGCTCCTGCACGAGTAGAGAATTATCCTTCTGATCAATATTAGTATAACCAATTGAGCCGCTGCTGCTACAATTACTAGTTTTTCGAGTCAAAAAATCATTGTTTTGATTCTTCCTCCATTTGGTTTCGCCGTCCTTGACATTGATATTTTCATCAGTTTTACGAGGCACTTTTTCAGGCTTTGCAATTTTAGCCTGTAAATTAGATTGTTTCTCACTAGGATTACATACTCCTATATCACCACCACTACCATGCATTTGTTTGTCCTGAGTAACATCCCTTTTGCATTTTGTATCGTCACTGCATAGTACAACATTATCATTCGTATCTATTCCATAACCTAAGTCATCCATGATTCGCTTTGTGTTCCTCTGTCTTGTTTTCACTAATTCAATCAAGTCTGCAATCGCTTTATGTTCTGTGTCAAGTTTAACCCCAACATCAATTATTATCGCCGGCTTTATTGTGCAAACCGGATGAAACGGTGCAACTTCTGAAAGGCGCAGTGCAACGGGTTCATCCCCGCTAGCCGGATCGTAATTACAACGCCCTCTAGGTGTCGTAGGGTTCCGTTTACTCTTCCTCTTCTTGCGACTTCTATAACATGAACCTTGAGGCTCACTAATATAAACAGCTTGCTTATGATGCAGTCTCAACTTAGTGTTCCATGTTTCTGAACACGGTTCAAGCATCCTGGTGCATTGTACATGTTTATCATTAACTATCGGATTATACACATACAGAAATCTACACTTATGCTTTAAACCTTTCTTATTACACTTCACCTTACAAATATGGGTCGTTTTCTTGAATGTTTTCTGTCGTAGATTAGCATACCACGATTGTTTTCTCACTGGCTGCGGGGAAGAGTGTATTCCCAGTAGCTGGGGGAAGATGACAACAACGACCCCGGTACCGGGTTAGGTTTTGGTAAAGAAGAACTACTCGCAACCTTCTTCATCATATAACACATAAAAAGGTCAATGCCTTAAGATGATTTGCATATTCTATTGCATTACAAAATCGGAGACTTACTCAAAATTGAAGAAATGGATTTAGGAATAACATCTCTAACAATATATGGAAGCCCAAATTAGAGAACGTTGAACTTAAGAATAATTCATAATGCATATTTGACTGTACTGCGTAATTATAATTGATATGACATTTGAAATATTTACATAATAGTTATATCTAAAGCAATATAAGATCATTACATTTGCTACTTTCACTCTCTCTCTCTTTAGATGGATTGCAAGATTATAAAGCAATTATAATTAAGCACACAGATGAAGATGCTAGTGAATTATATATAAATGTCATACTTTGAAGGATCACTATTATGTACTGATAGGCATATAGAAATATTTTGCATGATGTAAAATGTAAAAAAATTGCCTTGTGCAAGGCAGTGTACATAAATCTACTTTATTAACTTAACACCTTTGCTGTTCAGTCAACTACGGCCAATTTCATAAGCTCGTAAATAAGTGGCGCAGTGCTATATATAAATAAACACTTTTACACATGTATTCATCCATGGCAGAACAGTGTCGATATCATATCGGAGCATGCATGCTATTATTAATAGCTTTGATGTTATTTGAGTGTGCAATTACAGAAAAGTGTAAGAGTACTTTAATGTATCTGTCTGTCGGCATTGATTATGTACCGATAACATGTAACATTGTAAATGATTGCTGTCTGGAAAAGATGAAATTAACTCTCATGCAGATGACAAGATTCAAAAAAATTTTCAAAAATTTCAAAAATTTCAGAATTGTACATTTTCATGACCATATTTGGAATCAGCATGAAAAATGCATTACAATGAGTACAAACAAGCCTAGTATTGGTTCAGTGGTTCTTGTGATAGTTCTTGATATTTTGAGAAAATATCTCAAAACTTGAACTTTTTATGTTGAAGGCTATGGCTATCACACACAGCATTAAAGAGCTTATACTATAAATACAATTCTTGACAGGGTTCAGTAGCTGTCAGCGGCTCATAATGTGATATTCATGTGTTATCAGTGATTATGAATGTTATTGATGTAAATACCGATATTCAAGCTGGAAACCATCGAATATTTATTTGATGAGATTTGTCACAACATTCATAAAAGGCAATATTCACATGTTATACTCATTACAATTGATCTATTGAAATGAACCGGAAATCATGACATCAAAGTCTGTGAAATTCCAAGTTCAGTAGGCTTTTTTACAATGTAGCAGAACTTTAACCAGCAAATTCTACCATAAAGGCATGGTACTGGTCCAGTTTTGGAATGTGTGGCAGAACTTCACTAAAATAGTCCACCAAATCCAGTGCTTATAATGATACACTTATATCAACATTGCCATGTAGCAGAACTATACAGTCAATTTCCACTATTCAAACACAACCTTGCCGTGCTACAATAATTAACTCTTGTAACATCCATTCATGGTCAAGTGCAAAATTGCCAATCAATTTGAGCAATTCCATTAAATGTTGTGTTTATTGATTGCAATATTTGATATATCATTTGTATGTGGTTAGTAACATAATAGAAGTGGCATCCTCACTTTGGTATAGCAACGTTATACAACATCGTGTAATAATATTGAAGCTTAAAGGTTGCTTGTGGTGTTCTTAAGTGGTGTTCTTAAGTGGTCTTCATAAATGGTCTTCATAAATGGTGTTCTTAAGTGATGTTCTTAAGTGGTGTTCTTAAGTGGTGTTATTAAGTGGTGTTCCTAAGTGGTGTTCTTAAGCTGTGTTCTTAAGCAATGTTCCTAAGCGGTGTTCTTAAGTGGTGTTCTTAAGCAGTGTTCTTAAGTGGTGTTCTTAAGCAGTGTTCTTAAGCGGTGCTCTTAAGCAGTAATCTTAAGCTGTGCTCTTAAGCAGTGCTCTTAAGCGATGCTCTTAAGCAGCTCTTAAACAGTGCTCTTAAGCAGTGTTCTTAAGCGGTGCTCTTAAGCAGTGATTTTAAGCGGTGCTCTTAAGTATTGTTCGTAAGTGGTGTTCTTAAGTGATACTCTTAAGCATTGTTCTTAAGCATTTTTCTTAAGTGGTGTTCTTAAGCAATGTTCTTAAGTGATGTTCTTAAGTGTATTTGTAAATGGTGTTCTTAAGTGGTGTTCTTAAGTGCATGAACAAAGCTGGTATATTATGCTGCACTTTTCCAGTCAATTCGATGAAGTTTCAAACACAAAATGTTTTAGATCTACATGAAGGTATACATATGTGCACATCTAAACATTGCATCAAACTAGCTCACAGCTGCCGTGAAAAAATCTGTATGATCGGTTTATTCCTGTCAAACAGCATGGAATTAGCCTAGCACAGAAATCTACTATTGAAGGATTACACAGCTTTATTCTGTAAGCTGTTTAAGTCATCAATGGAGCCTTTACACTAGTCTAACTCATGAATATCTTACACACAGGATAATTACCATATAATTCTACACTGTCAAAGTAACCAGCTGAATTTGAAGCTTCAAATATGAAATGTTTTGTACACCTCCATATCCATGTATGAATCCATCCAGTATTAAACCACAATGGCTCAAAGTTGTGATCTAAGATTCATTCAAATCCAATCACTGCTGCACTTTTAAAACAAGTGGATGATTGGACGATACAGTATTTGTTAGGAGTACCTTTTGGTACAAGTACCTGACACTTCACAAGACTTCTTGCTAACAATATACAGATCATCCGCATTGATGAATCATTGTTGAATATTTGCTAATATTCACTGTAGCGCCGAAGCAAATATCTTCATCAGCGTGAAATATGACTTAATGTTCTCCCTTGGCATATAACAATTCTCTGCACGTCAATTATTCATGTGCTTTCATTTCCTTTATAAACCGACTCACAGGCTCAAAATGCTTCTCAGTTATATCTCCTGTGCATCAAAAAGCAGATTACAAGTCGATAAGAAACCCTAGTCACAATGCATATGACAGGATAAGAGAAGTCAAAAGTAGGCTGCTCTATAACTTTGACTGCTCACAGGGTGATCACTAACTGCTCTCTCAGGGCCATCAAACTGTTAGGTACCTGATTGCGAAACCTGTCACACCGTCTGCTGCAGCAGTCGACGAACATCACTTGAAAATCCTTTGGCTTAGTTCTACTACCGCTGTACATTATCGTTCCCAAATTGGTAATACATGTATTTGGAGTAAAAGCGTAGCTTGTCTTGTCTGCATCATGAATAAATATGAAGAAGCGGAAATAATTCGAAGATTTCAGACCGGGATTTCAGCTCGTTAATTTGAACTACAAATACTCAGTGTCTTGATTGCTGGTGTTTCACGCTACATCGAGAATCCATGATCATTAGGCTTGTTATCTTCTGTGATGATCTGTGGACAGTAACAGGAAACAAAGAGACCAATTAGTAAAATTATATCTTATGTCAAAAGATTTCACACAATCAAAGTAATTGGACTAATTTTGACCGTATGTGAACACTAATGAGGCAATTTAACAAAAGTGTTACAAAACTATATAACATCATTTTTTATATAAACCACTCATATATTTATGGAAAAATATTATGAAAGACCGCATCATTATGATTTTGTTGTAGTGCAAATGCATGTACACTGTAATTTCCGCACCAGAACAAAGCAGGAACTCAAAGGGGGGTGCATTGTCATGAGAAAAAATTAAAGGGGAACAAGTGCATTGATTTGCATGTCAACAAAAGTATATCAGTCATTTAAACCTCATTCATAAGTATCGTAAAACCATTGGTGTCATACAGGTACGGTGTATTTTGTTACATTAAAAAATCACCA
The DNA here is from genome assembly GCF_039555335.1 of Amphiura filiformis. NCBI lineage: Eukaryota > Metazoa > Echinodermata > Ophiuroidea > Amphilepidida > Amphiuridae > Amphiura > Amphiura filiformis. Next base: position 46,220,449 of record NC_092642.1, on the reverse strand, counting down.
AAACCAAAAGTAAAAATATATATCCATAATTAGCAGCCCAGAATTGCTCACCCGTAATTAAATTGATTAACGCCATTGAAGCGTCGATACGCACGCGTCAAGCAGTAATACGCTAACATGAATTCGTGTCTGTGCATTGACAAAAATCAATGCATGAAATGCACAGTTTATCAAAGCTCAGTTGTTATCAGTTCCTAAATGAATATTACCGTTTATGAATACTTACCAAACAAGAAAAGAACATTTAAAAATAGAGAGCTTGCGAATTCAAAACATGCATATTGAACATCCGTGCAATCAAATCACTCCTTTTTTACGGGATTTTGAATATATATGTACGGGCGTACAAAACGTATGTTTGGAAATCGCATCCTCTCTTATATATCACAACTTGAGTGAAGAAACATCAATTCTATTGATATATTTTTAATGCATGATATTTTCTAGAAATATTATCATTGGTATAATTAAATAGATGCTAATGAACTGTGCATTATTTTGTGCCATCTGTCTCAAATGGTATTGAAAATGACAAGGTCGGACTCATCTACACCATGTATGGTCACCTTATGTATGCTGTCACATGTGACATATGAGAGTTTGAGGGCCATACAGACTCCAGTATTAGATGCAGAATATTTGATGTAACATGTCTTTGTTATTTGATCTTTTCCCGTTCTATTTCCTGTAATGTTAAACTTGTAACGAATGTTTGATGACATAAAATTGATAATATGTTATGTAGAATGTCTGGTGAAAATTTTATGTCATCAAACATTCGTTAGAAGTTAAAACATTACTGGAAATAGAATGGGTATAGAGTAAATAATAAAGACATGTTACATCGAAATATTTTACATCCACTCTGTACCGGCCCTTAGATACATAAAATACATAAACAAACATAAATAACTCTACCTAAAGACGTCCAAACGAGCACTTACAACTTCTTCCTATTTAACCATGGACCTTTTAAGGGCCCGACCCACCCAGATTTTGCAATTTTGGGAGATTTTTTTATATTATTCCGCTAAAATCATGTAAAATTAGTGACTCCATCCAACACACATACATTCACACATGAACTCGATAGTTGTCTAGATCGATCCCTATAGCCCTGACATCAAAAACCTCCACTTACGAGTAAAAGCTTTAAAAGACCGTAAGTTTTACTTTATTTACAAGTAAAACCTTTAAAAGGCCATAAGTCTTGCTTCACTTACAAGTAAACCTTAAAAAGCTGTAAGTCTTGGTTCACTTACAAGCAAAACCTTTAAAAGGCCGTAAGTCTTGCTTCACTTGCAAATAAAACCTTTAAAAGGCTGTAAGTGTTGCTACACTTACAAGTAGGCCTATACCTTAAAAGGGCATAAGTCTTGTTTCACTTACAAGCAAAACCTTTAAAATGCCATAAGTCTTGTTTCACTTACAAGTAAACCTTTAAATAGCTGCAAGTCTTGGTTCACTTACAAGTAAAACCTTTAAAAGGCCATAAGTCTTGCTTCACTTACAGGTAAACCTTTAAAAGGCCACAAATCCTGCTTCACTTACAAGTAAAACCTGTAAAAGGTCGTAAGTCTTGCTTAACTTACAGGCAAAATCTTAGAATGGCAATAAGTCTTGCTTCCTCATCCACACAAGATCCCAGATGAACAAACTACAACCTAAGTTTACCTTCATCAGAGTTCCATGCCACATTAATTTCCGTAACATTACCTTGTATGGAAAATGTCACATTTGCCTTTATTGACAAAGTAAGTGCCCCTTGAAACAACTTACTACTAGAATAACCTGGGGCACCAGTTAGATCAGATATGATACGGCAACTGCTGCAATTATGAAAATAGTTCATAATTGAGTGCCACTTCACAGTCCTCAACAGTCTTTAAAAAGGGGCTATTCCAGTTGAAATGCATACACCCCTATGGAAGACATGACCTTAAGGGTAGACGAGGTATTGTTGGTCGAAGCAACCTAAAAATCGCTTTTCATTATCTAGATCAATATATTATTGAAAAATAACACCTTGATGTTTTGCAAAAGTTCATTCTACAAATCGTATACTTTGCAAACTTCAGCCCTCTTTACAACGTAACTCAAGAACCGCAGCACCTATAAAAGTATATCTGTGATATTTTAATTCTTCTACACACTCGCTATGAATTGAGCAATGCAGTTTTGCCAAAGCTCACTACCATTCGTAAGATGCTGTGAACTACCAAATCACAACAGTTTAAAATAATTAGTAACCTTAAACGGAAGCTGATTTGTTGGCAATTAGGGTACTGTGCTTGGCTATTCCAGTTGAAATTCATACACCCCCCATGGAAGACATAACCTTAATCTCCTACACATGGAGTTTGAATATGAAATGGGGTTACCTGAATGGGTGTTCCATTTGAAATCTACACCCCTGTGCAGAGATAATATAGTTTTCTTAGTTTTGAGTGATATTGGGGGTGTAGATTTCAAATGGAACACCCATTCAGGTAACCCCATTTGAAATTCAAACTCCATGTGTGTCATCCACACCCTTATAGATATCACGCCAAGTATGCCGTGATATTGGGGGTGTAGATTTCAAATGGAACACCAATTCAGGTAAACCCATTTGAAATTCAAACTCCCTGTGTGGAAGATGAAGATCATGTCTTCCATAGGGGGTGTATGGATTTCAACTGGAACAGCCAAGCACAGTACCCTAATTGCCAACAAATCAGCTTCCTTTATCCAATACCAATATCACTCAAAACTAAGAAAACTATATCATCCTAAAAAGTTTAATGTCTTCTTGAGAAATATAGGCCAAGTAATGTTCTAATCTTACAAACAAAACAAAATAATATGACTAATGCATGTCTTAAAATCTTCAAGGAATAGCCTGTCTAGACATGGCCGACAAAATATGCATTGGCTTTTCCATTTGAAAGCCTTACGCCCTTTACAGAAGATATTACCTTAATGCTCTGTGTGCTAGCCATGCGCTTCAATGGAAAAAGTTCAAGATTTGAAATATTTTCTCAAAATATCAAGAGCTATCTTAAGAACTACTGAATCAATACTAGGCTTGTTTGTACTCATTTTAATGCATTTTTCATGCTGATTCCAAATATGGTCATAAAAATTTACATTTCTGAAATTTTTGAATTTTGAATTTTTTTAAAAACTTGTCGTCTGCAGTCGACACCCGCATGAAGAGAGTTAATCTCCCACATAGTTAGCTGAATTCCTCTAGCCTTCTCCACTCTGCACAAAGGCTAGAACATCGTTGTATTGAAAAACGCAGGGTTCCTCGACCCGGCAGGATGGTCGGCAATAAGACCCAAGAAAAAAGTTTAATAACTATCTACTCAACTGTTTTTGGAATGCAACGATTCCAGAAATGATTGAGATTAACATTTCATGTTTAATTTAAAAGACATATTTTCCATGTCGTTCGGATGATTTTCTATGGTACACCAAGTTCGCCAAAAGTCGCAATCTTATCTTCACTTCCGCGTTACGTGTTGGAAATGTTTTTCTTGTTATTTTGCGATGACAGACCGAAAATGTGTCAAATAGTATTTGGATTAAGTTTAGAATGTGTACTTTAGGATTGTACTAGTCTATATTTGACAGATAAAGTCATAGAAAACATTGCTTACAACAAAGTGCAGTAATGTAGGCTCCAAAAACCCTGCATTTTCACGTGTATCGGTTCTCAGACCTGATATATCGATGTCCCAATATCTGAGAATATCAGTCTGAGCAACCTAAGACTACCACACAGTGGGTGTTAATTTCAAATGGGTTTACTCCATAAATCTACACCCAGAGATTAAAACCATGTCTTCTATAGGGGGTGTATGGATTTCAAATGGAATAAACCATTTGGGAGCAGACAACCCTGAATGGGCAAGCTCCATTTGAAATCTACACCCCCTATGTGGGAGATCAAGGTCATGTCTACCATAGGGGGTGTAATGATTTCAACCGAAATAACCCATTCTGGAGCAGATGACACTGAATGGGCAATTCCATTTGAAATCTACACCCCCTGAGTGAGAGATTAAAGCCATGTCTTCTATAGGGGGTGTATGGATTTCAACTGGAATATCCCATTTTGTAGCAGACGATCCTGGATAGGGGACTTTATTTGAAATCTACACCCCCTGTGTGAGAGATTAAAACCATGTCTTCTATAGGGAGTGTATGGATTTCAAATGGAATAACCCTTTTTGGAGCAGACAACCCTGAATGGGCAAGCTACAATTGAAATCTACACCCCCTGTGTGAGAGATTAAGGTCATGTCTACCATACAGGGTGTATGGATTTCAACTGGAATAGCCCATTTAGTGCAATCAAATAATCAGAGAGGGCACAATCTGTATTTCAAATTTGACATTTCCATTTTTAAAATCTTTCCTGTGGGCAGCCGGCATACACACATTATTAGTTATTAAAAGGGTTTTGTTTCCTGACTTTTTCTGATGGTTTTATTCTCCAATGACATACTGATGACAACTAAAAATACAGCATTAATCATCTACTGCTGTAAGCATGCAATTTCAGAAGCTGTTCAAATTTCATCATCTACACAAGGATGATAATATGTTTTGCAAATACCAACATATATGTCCAACACACATTGTATGTGCTAGCTGATAACATACTATTTCTACCTTCAAAATAGAGATGATAACACACATTTATCACATTTATAAATCAGTTAATTTATAAATATCTACCTCATCAACACTCTATTGCTGATAACACACTATACTTCATCAACTTGAACTATCTACTGCTGATAGCACACTACTTCATCAACTACATGTATCTACTACTGAAAGCACACTACTTCATCTACTATCTACTGCTGATAGCACACTACTTCATCAACTATCTACTGCTGATAGCACACTACTTCATTACATTAATTTATCTACTATCTACTGCTGAAAGCACTCTACTTCATCCACTATCTATTGCTGATAGCACTCTAATTCATTCACCATCTACTACTATCTACTGCTGATAGCACACTACTTCATCAACTATGCACTGCTGATAGCACATTACTTCCATCAACTCTACTGCTGATAGCACACTACTTCATTAACTATCTACTGCTGATAGCACACTACTTCATCTACTTTCTACTGCCGATAGCACATTACTTCATCCACTATCTACTGCTGATAGCACACGACTTCATCCACTATCTACTGCTGATAGCACACTACTTCATCTACTAGCTACTGTTGATAGGACACTACTTCATCTACTATATCTATTGCTGATATCATACTACTTCAATAACTATCTACTGCTGATAACACACTACTTCATCAACTATCTGTTGCTGATATTACACTACTACTGCTGATAGCACACTACCTGAACTACCTACTGCAGATAACACACTAATTCATCAACACTAACTGCTGATAACACACTACTTCATCAACTATCTACTGCTGATAGCACACTACTTTATCAACTATCTACTGCTGAAAGCACACTACTTCATCAACTATCTACTGCTGATAGCACACTTCTTTAACTATCTACTGCTGATAGCGCACCACATACTGCTGATAGCACACTACTTCATCAACTCTACTGCTGATAGCACACCATTTCATCTATCTACTGCAGATAGCAATCTACTTCATCAACTCTACTGCTGATAGCACACTATACCTCATCTACTATCTACTGCTGATAGCACAGTACTTCATCAACTATGTACTGCTGATAGCACACAACTTCATCAACTCTACTGCTGATAGCACAGTACTTCATCAACTGTGTACTGCTGATAGCATACTACTTCATCAACTCTACTGCTGATAGCACAGTACTTCATCTACTATCTACTGCTGATAGCACATTACTTCATCTACTATCTACTGCTGATAGCACACTACTTCATCTACTATCTACTGCTGATAGCACACTACTTCATCTACTATCTACTGCTGATAGCACACTACTTCATCTACTATCTACTGCTGATAACACATTACTTCATCTACTATCTACTACTGATAGCACAATGCTTCATCTACTATCTACTGCTGATAGCACATCACTTCATCTACTATCTACTGTTGATAGCACACTACTTCATCCACTACCTACTGCTGATAGCACACTACTTCATCTACTATCTACCGCTGACAGCACATTACTTCATCTACTATCTACTGCTGATAGCACATCACTTCATCTATACTATCTACTGTTGATAGCACACTACTTCATCAACTATCTACTGCTGATAGCACATCACTTCATCTACTATCTACTGCTGATAGCGGCAAAAACCTGCAAACCTGGTTGTCCCCACACTTCACATAAGAATCCACTTGGTTCAACATGTATTTCCACCTGAAACCTCTCCAGCCTCGCATTGTAATCTGATAGCTCTACACATCCATAAATGTATGTTTAGTTTTTCTTGATGCAATGTGCAGAGAATTTTACACCTCTGTGGTTGCATAATGATATCCTGGACTGTGATGAGGGGGCCCATTGTGCAGTCAGAATGGATTTCTGAGACCTATGTTACTATGTAACTCTATGTTACCAGTGGCCTATGCAGTGGAGATGCAGACATTTGTTTCTTAGTCTCGGTCCCAGCCAAACAAACATTCAAGTGACAAGCTCCTAGTACGTCTTTTCTGTTTAGACTTCTTTTGTCACTATTCGTCGGCTGTATTCCATAGTGGCGTATATTGAGGTACCGCAAATAAACAACTTTTCGAGAAAATCAGACTTTAGTATATTGATCAGTATGCATTTTGAAGATGTGACTTAGATCCTCTGCTCAAGACCAATGTTGGAGACAGGAGTGCTATTAGTTCCAGTAAAACAGTAACATTTCCACTCCAAGCAGATAGATCTTTGAGAAAGCCAGGTTTCTAGCAAAACTGTCAGCAGAAAAATGCAAGATTTTCCTTGGTATTGACAAAGAACTTTAGTTGGTCTCTTTATGTTGAAAGCTATATGGCTAGCACACAGAGTATTAACTCCCTCCACACGGTTGTCAACTGCAGACTTCGTTATGAAAAAAATTTAAAATTTAAAAATATCAGAATTGGAAATTTTCATGACCAGATTTGGGATCAGCATGTAAAATGCATTCAAATGAGTACAAACAAGCCTAGTATTGGTTCAGTTGTTCTTCAGATAGCTCTTGATATTTTGAGAAAAAAATCGCAAAACTTGGGATTTTTTATGTTGAAGCCTTATGTAGTCAGCACGCATGAGCATTAACACACCAGAAGTCTGGTCAGTATTTTGACAACAAGCACATTACAAACTTAAGCCCAAATTACAGACTATACAGGCTAAGATCGTGTTAGTAGTTTATGTCTAGGACAGCTTAATGGACTTGGATTTAATTCACATTTACACCACAGGCTTTGAAACTCCTTTCTGCAGCCAATGGCCTTTTAAAAGTCATTTAGTTCTTCAATCAGACCAGGTCCTGTTAAAAGGCTTTAAAAACATAAAGACTGGCAGTTTGTGTGCGGGCATTTTGATACTCCATTAAGCTTAATTTCAGCCCCCAAAATGCTGTTTTAAAAGCTGCACCTGAGTGCATAGGAGTCAAACTCAGGCCTATCCATGTGTGGAAAGTTGACATCTATGCACTCAGGTGCAACTTTTAAAACCGCCTCTTTTTCAGATAATGAACCATTGTGATTGAATGCAATGATGTGTGACAGGCAAATAAAACTAAGATTAGGAAAGAGCGAGGAGAAAAAACAATAAAAACATTAGAAAATTGATTTAGGTTCATAACTTTGCAACCAAGAATTCAAGAGTTCAACTGATTCCAAATATGGTCATGAAAATTTACAAGTGTACTACTGAACAAGTTACTGTGATAGTAGTAACTCAAATGTCAACATTTCCCACTTTGGCCTGAGTGGATCACATCGGGTCACAATTTAAAATCAGGACTATCAACACACTACATTGTATAAAGAAGTTAAATTTCAATACTGCAATATATGGCTTCCAGTGGATAAAATAATTTTGAGGTTAACGACTGTTTTCTCAAAATACCAAGCGTTATCTCAAGAAACACTGAACCAATACTATAATTAAAGACAGAGATAAAAACAATTTATCGCGTCTGATGTCACTGTCAATTACGATCCTTGATTGGTTTACACAGGTTAATCAGCGCGTAAAAGGAAGACCGATCTATCTGGTGCTGATCGGAGAAAAGGAATAGCAGCAAATGGCGAAAAAGTTCGTACTTTTACAAGGCAAAAAGCAGCTTTTCTAGGCATTGTGGACATGGTGCCTTCACCAAAGAAAGTTTCCTACTATAAAGACCTAACTTTTGAGATGGTTTGCATGTCGAAAGGTGCAAAATCAACAATAAGGCGCCTGGTTATAAATCCGCTTTCAGCAAGTCATCATCACGACACTTGTAAACAAACCGTGCTCGAGTTTGATTGACAGGTGACATCAGACGCGATAAATTGTCTTTATCTTTGTCTTTCATTATAGGTTTGTTTGTACTCATTTAAATGCATTTTTCATGCTGATCAGGTCTTAAAAAAATGTTACTTTCCCGGGAAGCAAGCTAAATTTCCCCACAATTTATAGTATGTTTTTATATTTTAAAAAAAGGGACAATTTCCCTCCAAATACCAGAATTTTTCTCCAAACACCAACATTTCCTGGGAATGAGCTTTCCAAATTATCCACTTTTTCGAGCCATGATGCCGATTCCAAATATGGTCATAAAAATGCACATTTCTGAAATTTTGAATTTTTAAAGAAAATTTTGAACTTGTTGTCTGCAGTTGACACCTGTTGAACTGTGTAGAGGGTTAATAATTCCTCATTGGGCTCTACTATATGACTATATTTTGCAATAGTATTCAAATTAGCCTTTTCGAGATATGGCAAACACAATAGGATGGCGCTGCACAAAATGGGTTAAGTCTTTTGAATTTGCTGGGTTTTACGCATATTGAAGACTACCCTCCTGTTGTGTACGCCATACCTCGAAAAGGCTAATATAGTCTTGGTGGTTCATTTGATATAGGTGGTTGCACACTTTACAATGATAACATCTGATGTGTTACCATGATGATTAATATAACACCTGATCAATCTACTCTAGACAGGATAAACCCATTATGCATGAACACTGGCATACACATACAATGACGTAAAACACCAGGATCTGTGCACATACCCAGTGGCGGCGCCACAGGCGGGGGGCATGGGAAATTCCCCCAGTCAGAACTCTTGCCCCCCCCTGTTGCCCACAGTAAAAACCTAAAATTATGAAAATGTCCACTTTTTGCAGCAATTTTGGGCAAAAGTTGTTGATTTTACCCCCTCTGAAATTTACTTTGTCCCCCACCATGTACCCCTCCCCAGAAAAAATTCCTGGCGCCGCCACTGCACACACCACAGAATTAGAGAAGGTGAACCTGGACTCGACCACCATCTTGATAAAGGCATGGATCAAAAATTGGGGGTATTTGGTTTCCCTCGGAATGCTCTTGAGGCAATCGTTGTCATGCAAGAGCGACATGGATGGACACACACCCCTACACCCCAAGCCCGATTGTTGGCTACACTTGTCTGTCCTGTAAAAATGCCTCAACTGGCTATCTACGCCAACCCAGTCGAACCCACTTCACCAGGTCATTTGTGCCTGTCCAAAGTTTTGTCAGCGTTATCTCCTAGATAATGCCTAGATATGCTTGACATAAAAACACACACACACCTGATTGCAGGCATATGCAGATGTTTCTTAGCCCTTTGCATCCAGGGAAGAAATTTTGGTATAACCATAAAGCTATATATCTATGGGTACAACTCAATTTCTTGCTCGCAAATTAACCCCATGAGAACTACCTGTCAATTGGCCAAAAAGAAGTTTTCATTATCGATTGGCCCAATCAGCAACATTGTTAGAATAATTTCACCACGCCAAAAAATTGGGGTGAATTATTTGCAAAGCTCCATTCTGATTGGTGATTTAAGTGAAGATATCACATAATTGACCAATCAGAGGCAATGTTAGATCAGCAGAGAGTGCTTAGGGAGGACAGTTTTTATGGTCTACTGAGCTCAGCAATGCTTTGCTGTCTTCGATAGCGCATTGTATCGGAGAGGTACCTGGCTTTTATCAAAGCCCAAACCCATTAAAGCCTGTAGCAAACTCTTTTAGGCTCCGCTCAATTGACAACTCTGCTCCGATACAACGCATTGACCAAAATATTGATCGAATCAATTTTACGACCATGCTTGAATTAACAACCCCTTGAAACCTAATTACACCACTTTATGTAAACATAAACTTACACACATTATTTACTTTCTATTGACCACAGACATGCGTATTTAATGACCACTTGAGTAGTTGATGAGTGGGTCGTTATGTACTTACTGAACACAAAGGAAATTGATTTTGGTTTTACCATCGACCGTGTTTATAATCCTGCTGCTCTGCTGAACGCTCCGATAGATATCAGCAAACTCGTATACTGTTAAGCTTGTTCCTATCGAAGCGCTCTAGCGATACATGAACCATTATCGAAGACAGCAAAGCATTGCTGAGCTAAGTAGACCATAAAAACTGTCCTCCCTTACCAAAATGTATTATTCTAATCTGGGAGTTGGGGGAAAGCATGCACTGGCATTAAATATTCATATTACTTTGACTTAACTCTCATTATTTTCCCAATCCATTTAGCAATTTGTATTGTAACATGATGAAACATCTTTATTTCATAGATTGATTGAAACAGATGCAATTTTCTAGACATGGGGCATAGAAATGGAAATATTATTGAAAAGCAAGAACAGTGCTACAAAATAGCAGGTACCTATGACACAGCTCTTTTGTATATATATAGCAGGTTTATTTGGTAGAGTATCATTTCAACATGCCAGCTATTTATCTTCAGTAGATATCACATTAATTTAACAGCTATCTTATCATCTGTACTGTAGATAATAGCTATACATAATGAGACAGCTATTTTCAGTAGATAGCAGGTTGATGTGACAGCTATCTTCAGTAGATAGCAGATTAATGTGACAGCTATCTTCAGTAGATAGCAGGCTGATGTGACAGCTATCTTCAGTAGATAGCAGGTTGATGTGACAGCTATCTTCAGTAGATAGCAGGTTGAGGTGACAGCTATCTTCAGTAGATAGCAGGTTGATGTGACAGCTATCTTCAGTAGATAGCAGGTTGATGTGACAGCTATCTTCAGTACATAGCAGGTTGATGTGACAGCTATCTTCAGTAGATAGCAGGTTGATGTGACAGCTATCTTCAGTAGATAGCAGGTTGATGTGACAGCTATCTTCAGTAGATAGCAGGTTGATGTGACAGCTATCTTCAGTAGGTAGCAGGTTAATGTGACAGCTTTCTTCAGTACATAGCAGGTTTATGTTACAGCTATCTTCAGTAGCTAGCCAATTGATGTGACAGCTATCTTCAGTAGATAGCAGGTTGATAGGACAGCTATCTTCAGTAGATAGCCAATTGATTTGACAGCTATCTTCAGTAGATAGCAGGTTGATAGGACAGCTATCTTCAGTAGATAGCAGATTAATGTGACAGCTATCTTCAGTAGATAGCAGGCTGATGTGACAGCTATCTTCAGTAGATAGCAGGTTGATGTGACAGCTTTCTTCAGTAGATAGCAGGTTGATGTGACAGCTATCTTCAGTAGATAGCAGGTTGATGTGACAGCTATCTTCAGTAGATAGCAGGTTGATGTGACAGCTATCTTCAGTAGATAGCAGATTAATGTGACAGCTATCTTCAGTAGATAGCAGGCTGATGTGACAGCTATCTTCAGTAGATAGCAGGTTGATGTGACAGCTTTCTTCAGTAGATAGCAGGTTGATGTGACAGCTATCTTCAGTAGATAGCAGGTTGATGTGACAGCTATCTTCAGTAGATAGCAGGTTAATATGACAGCTATTTTCAGTAGATAGCAGGTTGATGTGACAGCTATCTTCAGTAGATAGCAGGTTGATGTGACAGCTATCTTCAGTAGATAGCAGGTTTATGTTACAGCTATCTTCAGTAGATAGCAGGTTGATGTGACAGCTATCTTCAGTAGATAGCAGGTTGAGGTGACAGCTATCTTCAGTAGATAGCAGGTTGATGTGACAGCTATCTTCAGTAGATAGCAGGTTGATGTGACAGCTTTCTTCAGTAGATAGCAGGTTGATGTGACAGCTATCTTCAGTAGATAGCAGGTTAATATGACAGCTATTTTCAGTAGATAGCAGGTTGATGTGACAGCTATCTTCAGTAGATAGCAGGTTGAGGTGACAGCTATCTTCAGTAGATAGCAGGTTGATGTGACAGCTATCTTCAGTAGATAGCAGGTTGATGTGACAGCTATCTTCAGTACATAGCAGGTTGATGTGACAGCTATCTTCAGTAGATAGCAGGTTGATGTGACAGCTATCTTCAGTAGATAGCAGGTTGATGTGACAGCTATCTTCAGTAGATAGCAGGTTGATGTGACAGCTATCTTCAGTAGATAGCAGGTTGATGTGACAGCTATCTTCAGTAGATAGCAGGTTGATGTGACAGCTATCTTCAGTAGATAGCAGGTTGATGTGACAGCTATCTTCAGTAGATAGCAGGTTGATGTGACAGCTATCTTCAGTAGATAGCAGGTTGATGTGACAGCTATCTTCAGTACATAGCAGGTTGATGTGACAGCTATCTTCAGTAGATAGCAGGTTGATGTGACAGCTATCTTCAGTAGATAGCAGGTTGATGTGACAGCTATCTTCAGTAGATAGCAGGTTGATGTGACAGCTATCTTCAGTAGATAGCAGGTTGATGTGACAGCTATCTTCAGTAGATAGCAGGTTGATGTGACAGCTATCTTCAGTAGATAGCAGGTTGATGTGACAGCTATCTTCAGTAGGTAGCAGGTTAATGTGACAGCTTTCTTCAGTAGATAGCAGGTTTATGTTACAGCTATCTTCAGTAGCTAGCCAATTGATGTGACAGCTATCTTCAGTAGATAGCAGGTTGATAGGACAGCTATCTTCAGTAGAACGCAGGTTTATGTTACAGATATCTTCAGTAGCTAGATAGCAGGTTGATGTGACATCTATCTTAAGTAGATATCAGGTTAATGTAACAGCTATCTTCAGTAGATAGCAGGTTGATGTGACAGCTATCTTCAGTAGATAGCAGGTTGATGTGACAGCTATCTTCAGTAGGTAGCAGGTTAATGTGACAGCTTTCTTCAGTAGATAGCAGGTTTATGTAACAGCTATCTTCAGTAGCTAGCCAATTGATGTGACAGCTATCTTCAGTAGATAGCAGGTTGATAGGACAGCTATCTTCATTAGATCGCAGGTTTATGTTACAGCTATCTTCAGTAGCTAGATAGCAGGTTGATGTGACATCTATCTTAAGTAGATAGCAGGTTGATGTGACAGCTTTCTTCAGTAGATAGCAGGTTGATGTGACAGCTATCTTCAATAGATAGCAGGTTGATGTGACAGCTTTCTTAAGTAGATAGCAGGTTGATGTGACAGCTATCTTCAGTAGATAGCAGGTTAATATGACAGCTATCTTCAGTAGATAGCAGGTTAACAGATGTGACCACTATCTTCATTAGATAGCAGGTTGGTGTGACAGCTATCTTCAGTAGATAGCAGGTTGATGTGATAGTTATCTTCAGTAGATAGCATGTTTATGTTACAGCTATCTTCAGTAGCTAGCCAATTGATGTGACAGCTATCTTCAGTAGATAGCAGGTTGATAGGACAGCTATCTTCAGTAGATCGCAGGTTTATGTTACAGCTATCTTCAGTAGCTAGATAGCAGGTTGATGTGACAGCTATCTTAAGTAGATAGCAGGTTAATGTGACAGCTATCTTCAGTAGATAGCAGGTTGATGTGACAGCTATCTTCAGTAGATAACAGGTTAATGTGACAGCTATCTTCAGTAGATAGCAGGTTAATGTGACATCTATCTTCAGTAGATAGCAGGTTAATGTGACAGCTATCTTCAGTAGATAACAGGTTAATGTGACATCTATCTTCAGTAGATAGCAGGTTGATGTGACATCTATCTTCAGTAGATAGCAGGTTGATGTGACAGTTATCTTCAGTAGATAGCAGGTCAACTCAACTTCTAGTCTAGCAAAACATGAAGACTAAATTCACTTGCTAGATGTGTTTATAACACAGAGGGGTAATAATCATGGGTTTGGTATTCTGCACCCTAAATGGAAAAAACAGCACGTGTTCCACACTTATGATTCTGAGACATAATGACACTTAGCAGATTAATGTGACAGCTATCTTCAGTAGATAGCAGGTTAATGTGACAGCTATCTTCAGTAGATAGCAGGTTAATATGACAGCTATTTTCAGTAGATAGCAGGTTGATGTTACCGCTATCTTCAGTAGATAGCAGGTTGATGTGACAGCTATCTTCAGTAGATAGCAGGTTGATGTGACAGCTATCTTCAGTAGATAGCAGGTTAATATGACAGCTATCTTCAGTAGATAGCAGGTTGATGTGACAGCCATCTTCAGTAGATAGCAGGTTAATAGATGTGACCACTATCTTCAGTAGATAGCAGGTTAATATGACAGCTATCTTCAGTAGATAGCAGGTTGATGTGACAGCTATCTTCAGTAGATAGCAGGTTGATGTGACAGCTATCTTCAGTAGATAGCAGGTTGATGTGACAGCTATCTTCAGTAGATAGCAGGTTGATGTGACAGCTATCTTCAGTAGATAGCAGGTTGATGTGACAGCTATCTTCAGTAGATAGCAGGTTGGTGTGACAGCTATCTTCAGTAGATAGCAGGTTGATGTGACAGCTATCTTCAGTAGATAGCAGGTTGATGTGACAGCTATCTTCAGTAGATAGCAGGTTGATGTGACAGCTATCTTCAGTAGATAGCAGGTTAATAGATGTGACCACTATCTTCAGTAGATAGCAGGTTAATATGACAGCTATCTTCAGTAGATAGCAGGTTGATGTGACAGCTATCTTCAGTAGATAGCAGGTTGATGTGACAGCTTATCTTCAGTAGATAGCAGGTTGATGTGACAGCTATCTTCAGTAGATAGCAGGTTGATGTGACAGCTATCTTCAATAGATAGCAGGTTGATATGACAGCTACCTTCAGTAGATAGCAGGTTGATGTGACAGCTATCTTCAGTAGATAGCAGGTTTATGTAACAACTATCTTCAATAGATAGCAGGTTTATGTGACAGCTATCTTCAGTAGATAGCAGGTTGATGTGATAGTTATCTTCAGTAGATAGCAGGTTGATGTGACAGCTATCTTCAGTAGATAGCAGGTTGATGTGACAGCTATCTTCAGTAGATAGCAGGTTGATGTGACAGCCATCTTCAGTAGATAGCAGGTTAATAGATGTGACCACTATCTTCAGTAGATAGCAGGTTAATATGACAGCTATCTTCAGTAGATAGCAGGTTGATGTGACAGCTATCTTCAGTAGATAGCAGGTTGATGTGACAGCTATCTTCAGTAGATAGCAGGTTGATGTGACAGCTATCTTCAGTAGATAGCAGGTTGATGTGACAGCTATCTTCAGTAGATAGCAGGTTGATGTGACAGCTATCTTCAGTAGATAGCAGGTTAATAGATGTGACCACTATCTTCAGTAGATAGCAGGTTAATATGACAGCTATCTTCAGTAGATAGCAGGTTGATGTGACAGCTATCTTCAGTAGATAGCAGGTTGATGTGATAGTTATCTTCAGTAGATAGCAGGTTGATGTGACAGCTATCTTCAGTAGATAGCAGGTTGATGTGACAGCTATCTTCAGTAGATAGCAGGTTGATGTGACAGCTATCTTCAATAGATAGCAGGTTAATAGATGTGACCACTATCTTCAGTAGATAGCAGGTTAATATGACAGCTATCTTCAGTAGATAGCAGGTTGATGTGACAGCTATCTTCAGTAGATAGCAGGTTGATGTGATAGTTATCTTCAGTAGATAGCAGGTTGATGTGACAGCTATCTTCAGTAGATAGCAGGTTGATGTGACAGCTATCTTCAGTAGATAGCAGGTTGATGTGACAGCTATCTTCAGTAGATAGCAGGTTGATGTGACAGCTATCTTCAGTAGATAGCAGGTTGATGTGACAGCTATCTTCAGTAGATAGCAGGTTGATGTGACAGCCATCTTCAGTAGATAGCAGGTTAATAGATGTGACCACTATCTTCAGTAGATAGCAGGTTAATATGACAGCTATCTTCAGTAGATAGCAGGTTGATGTGACAGCTATCTTCAGTAGATAGCAGGTTGATGTGATAGTTATCTTCAGTAGATAGCAGGTTGATGTGACAGCTATCTTCAGTAGATAGCAGGTTGATGTGACAGCTATCTTCAGTAGATAGCAGGTTGATGTGACAGCTATCTTCAGTAGATAGCAGGTTGATGTGACAGCTATCTTCAGTAGATAGCAGGTTGACGTGACAGCTATCTTCAATAGATAGCAGGTTGACGTGACAGCTATCTTCAATAGATAGCAGGTTGACGTGACAGCTATTTTCAATAGATTGTCTTTTAGCTGTAATTCTCCGCTATTACCTGGTGAACAATTTTATTGGAAAAATTCTGAATGTTCAATAGAAAAGAAACATGCTTTAGGAAACATAATTACACTAATTATGGATATGAATGCTACACCCTAAATAGAATAACTATACACAGCACATGCTATACACTTTTCAAGCCCTACATGTAATAACCATGATATGATTACAAGACATGATGACACTTCACTTCTTACAACTCAACTTTTAGTATAGCACAACATGAAGACTAGATTCACTTGCTAGATGTGCTTATAAAACCGAGGTATAAGCTTGTATTCTGTACCCTAAATAGAATTACTATACACAGCATGTGTTATATACTTTTCAAGCCCTAACAACCACAATATGATTGTATATAGACATAATGATACTTTCACTTGGAGCGAGCATCTTCCAACTCAACTTCAAGTAACAGCTGTATGAAGACCAACAATCCTGCGCGAAAAGCTTGGGACAGTTTGTTTATTTTACGCATCCCCGCTCCCCTTATTCAATGTTGAATGCTGAAAAATAGTAAAAAGTGGTTGCGCTCAATGTCTGCTCCAACATTGTTTCCAGGGGGAGGGGACGGGGAGTAAGCAAGTACATAACGTGAGCTATGAATCGTATCATGTATTTTCAGCCTGATGTTCAATTCACAGGAATTTGAAGGTTCAATGCATGCTTGTTTAATGTGTTTATAACTCTTAAGGGATAATCTTGGATCTTGGGCAGACTTGTGTTTTTCGCCAGAACTACTAGTATTATGGTTACACCAATCATGAATTTGGTATTCTACACCCTAAGTAGAATTGCTATACACAGCACGTGTTATATGCTTTTCAAGCCCTAATAACCACAATATGATCGCAGACATAATGACACTTCATCATATGCAATACGCATCTTCCAACTCAACTTCTATTAGCATTGTATGAAGACCAAGGTTCACTGGATGCTTGCTAGATGTGTTAACACTATGGACCACAATGGCCTCATACCAATGCCATAGTTCAATAACCTCAATTCAACAATCATAAAGCAAAATTTGACCTCAAGTTGCGAAGTATGAATTTGTGTACCCAAATTTTCAAAGGTCATTCAATGAATGTACAAACATATTGGGGTTAAAGAAATGTGCCCTGATAGATGAGCATGTTGTGGACCTGGTAATCCTGAGGGATAATCTTGGATTGGGCTATTCCAGTTGAAATAAATCCCCTATGGAACATTCAAATGGAGTCACCCATTCAAGTAATCCCTTTGAAACTCACACATGCGGTTTGCAAATGGGGCTAGTTCTAAATCAGGGCTGTCAACTGTCAAGCATTCAGGCACTTTCTCATGCCTAGGTAGTAAAATGTCACACTAAGGTAGTAAACGTCACGTCAAGGGTATAAAATCGCACAAAATCATACACATCATCAAAATTAATTGTTTTCCCCCATACGCCTCCCCCCCCCACACACCCCTACACACTTTTTAGATTCTCAAGTGCCCTAGCTCAAGTAATCATAGGTCAAAATGAGCAGTAATAGGCAAACAATAATTTCACCCCAGTACGCCACTGTTCAACAGCATCTCATTCCAAGCAATTCTAAAAAGTTGACAGTCCTGTTCTACCCATGTATACATGTATGTAGTCCTACACTATGCACGAATATGGAACCCTTACCAAAGGTGATGTAATCTCAGCATACAGTCAGGAACTGTTGTGCAATGCAATATGATATCACCGCAAAATTGTAATGTCATTTCAAACTTGTAGTTAGTGGCTGTCATGTATTGGGCTATTCAATTTGAAATCCACATTCCCTCTGTGGAATATAGTCTTCCACAGAGGGAGTATGGGTCTCAAATAGAATAGAATAGACAATGCATAACTTCCATTTGAAATACTCACTCCGGTTGTGGGTGGAAGATATCTAGGTAGAGCTATAATACAGGGGGAGTATGGGTTTCAAAATAACCCACCCTTGCCAATTCTATTTAAAAAACACACTCCCTCTGTTGAAGACTGTTCTTAAATCTTCCACAGGGGTATGGGATAATTCAAATGCAATAGCACAATGCCTTGAATCTACCTGTGGAACCTCCGGAGGGTTTATAACCATATAAAACACTTTGCCTGCTAATAAATGAACCATACATCTAATGTAATCACTACTGTTCACATGCCATCCATTTAAAAACAGGAAAAACATTCAATGTTGACTCTTCAATGTGTAATTTCAATTGACTTATGGAGTCAATGTTTAAAGGGACACTTAAACAAAACAGAATTCAAGCAATATTGGGCTATTCCATTTAAAATCCACACTACCCCTGTGGCCGATTTAGCTAAAGTCTGCCACAAAGGGAGTATCAATTTTGAATAGAATAGACAATTGGGTAACTTCCATTTGTAATACTTACTCCAGTTGTGAAAGATATAGTAAAGCCATAATACAGGGGGAGTATGGGTTTCAAAATGATTACCTCTGACCAATTACATTAAAAAAACATATTCCCCTTGTGGAAGATATTTCCAAAATCTTCCATAGGGGTAGTGTGGATTTCAACTGGAATAGCCCATTGTAACCAGGGGGGGCCGGCCAAGATTGGCTCAATTTTGACGTTGTCATTGGTTTTACACGTAAACACAAAAATGTCTCAAATTATTCCAAAACTGTACGTATGTTATTAAGCACTATTTTATCAGTCTAAATCCGTTGAGGTTCGCCAGTGAACCTCATTGTACTGTTTTTTAGTTTTTTTGTATGAATAACATACGATATGTTACGATATATACTGAAAATTTCCCCACGTGTGTCAATGAGTTTACGTGGTGTAGTGGTTACGGATCTCGCCCACCACGCATAGGGTCCCGAGATCGATTCCCCTCCCCGGCCATAATCAAAAAAGTTTCTTCTTCTTTTTTCTTTGAATTTAAAATTGTTTATTTTCATGTGAAAATTTATATATTGCACTGGGAAATATATTTTGTGCATTTTTTTTCTGTAATGTGGCCACCCGGCTAATAGAGCTAAAAACGGATCTTGGCTCCGGGAAAAAATAATTGCGATCCATCGTGCAGGCAGTGTTGCCGTCATATTGTCTGTTTTGTTTACGCTTTTGGCTGTTGCCACATTGAATAATGTAGTCCACCATCGTCTGAATGTAACATATGCTGATGAGACGCCCTCAATGTTTTTCAAAATACTAATTTTTTACATGATCGTAATGTACTTTAGGAAACTAGCTTAACCTGCAGCTTTCGGTGCTCTTTTTATGACCAAATCTGACATAAAAAAAGATGCATCCAATCATTTTATTCATACCATACAATGAAAATATTAGTAGAACGCATATACGTGATGTCATAATAATGGGCTATTCTGGTCGAAATCCAAATACCCCCTATGAAAGACATTACCTTAATCTCCTACACAGGGAGTGTGAATTATAAATGGGTAACCTGACTGGATGACTGCACTGCAAATTCACACCCCCTGTATGTGAAATTAAGGCCATGTCTTCCATAGGGGGTGTATGGATTTCAACAGGAATACCACAGTAGAACATTTCTCGACCACCTCTAGAGACTTTCCGAAACAAAAAACACTAACAAATAATGAACTCCAGCTCACCTGTGCTGAAAGACCAAAAGCATGAATCCAAACATATGTCTAAACAATCACGCCAGCAATGAATATGAACAGAACAACACAACACATGCAAACTAAATACTAACTGCCATTCATAACACATATTGGCCCAGGCATAGCAAGTTGTACTGTAGTGTAATTTTCATGGCAATGTTTCTAAGGGAAAATTAAAAAAACTACTTGTAATTCCAGTAAGCCATCATAAAAGGAACCAGTTTTGAAGAACAAAATTTGCCACATAGCAATTTTGATGGCTTACATAAAACTTACGGAAATATATCCTCGCAAAAAGTATGAATTATTAACAGTATTGCTATTTATAAGCAAATAACACTGGGTTGTGAACCGGCAGCGCTTATTTAATTGATGTAATGGCATTGCATGTTAAGTACTTAACCATACCCATATATACACCATCGATATAGCATATGGGGAGAGGGTTACAGTCTAGACATAATTTGTGTGATAAAAATGTTCAAAAAACTTTGATTTTAAAGGAGTATTACGTAATCCTAGCAATTCTTCTTTTTATGACATTTTCAGTAGATATCCATGAAAAAAGCTTGTTCCCAAAATTTCAGTTGATTCCAATTTTGCATTTGCGAGTTATGCATGATTATGTGTATTACACTGCTCCATAGACAGTGTTGTAATTTTGTTCTGGTATACCGGAACAAAATTCAAATTTCACGATATCTTTGCTGAACGAATTTTAAAATCTGCAAGAAATTTTTTGTACATATAGGCCTACATTATGTAGCCAGAGGTTTCCAGTGATATAAAAATCTCATCTATTTTAGAGAAAAGTAGGGTGATGATGCTGTGGATCACGAAATGCCCTTTTAAAATATATTCATATGCTAAATAAGTCGGATCAATTTCTTTGAGTAGTATAGATTTCACTGTGATCGTGCAATTTACTTTGATAAGAGTGAATTTCCACTGATTTACAAATATACACTCAATTTAGATAATTTTTACAGACCATAGAGAAATTGATTCCTCATTATGATTTTCACTATTCTTACGTTTACATAGTATGAATCTTGTAAAAGTATGAAATATTTCAAAAACATTTTAACAATTCATTTTTAACGGTTATAAAACTAGACCCATTATCCCATTAAGCCTAAGTGAGAGCAACTATGGATTTTCAATAATATTATATAAATAGCATGGTATTGCACATTGATCTAATTGGGCTATTCCACCTGATGTTCATACACCTGCTGAGAAAGACCTGGCCTTAATTGCATACACAGGAGGTGTTAATTGAAAATGGAGTCACCCATTCAGGTAACCTCATTTGAAATTCACACACCCTGTGTGGAAGATTAAGGTCATGTCTTCCATAGGGTATGTGAATTTCAACTGGAATAACCTATTTTGGAGCAGACGACACTGAATGGTTGGCTCCATTTGAAATTTACACTCCCTGTTTAGAAGATTAATGTCATGCCTTCCACAGGGGGTGTATGAATTTCAACTGGAATAACCTATTTTGGAGCAGACGACACTGAATGGGTGGCTCCATTTGAAATTCACACACCCCTTGTGGGAAAATAAAGTCATGTGTTACATAGAGGGTGTATGGATTTCAATTGGAATAGCCTGATATAGCCCATTATTGGAATGAAATCGCTACGGTAACACATTTACTGCTGCCAACTGTCAGGTTCAAATTTATGTGCATTTTTTCTACTGAGCATATGGTGTCAGCTGCTGAAAAAAATTAGATATTATACCATTTTTTCCAGAATAACTTCACACTTGAATGGGTTTATTACCATTTTTAAGGACAGTTTCACACTTACATGTACACCCGTATATATTTAATACACAGTGGCAATAGTCAATATAAATACTATGGATGATTTGCCTGAGAATAAACATCCCAGAAAACACAAAACAATAATTTACAGAAAATGTTTACATGTTGGGTTTATAAAATAAAGCATATAAAACGTGTTAATAACATTCAAAAACTTGCTACAAAACATATAAACACAAATGTTAAAGTGCTGTCAAACTATTTTGCAAAAAAACCCATATTTTCCTAGTCATATATTCAGAGACTTTCTCACACACTCTCAAACCCCCCTACTTTTTAGATTATCTAGCACCCTGGCACATATAATCATAGGTCTAAATGGACAACTGTAGTTGGTAAACAATAATTCGGACCCAGTAGGCCACTGTTCGACAAGCAACTTCCAAAAAGGATACTGGACCCTCTCTTTTTTTTTAAAAGTACTTCTATTTCCTACATTGGAATAAAAGCTAAATAAAATCCTTTAAATTGTGCTCATTAACTGAGAATAAATATTTTCGGGTCAATATTCAAGTGTTTTCTCTTCCGCAGGGAACAAATTAATTAGGCTTCTACAATTCCCATATAGGTACATGCAGTTCTCTTTGTATTCCTGTTATTATGCACTGTATGCTGGCAATAGGCTTCAACATAAAAAAGTCCATGTTCAGAGATATTTTCTCAAAATATCATGAGCTATCTTAAGAACCACTGAACTAATTTATTATGCCGAATACAAATATGGTCATGAAAATGTACAATTATTGAATTTTTACAGAAAATTTGGAACTAGTCATCTGCTGTCAACACCCGCGTGGAGAGAGTTAATATCATCTGACATGCTTAACATTTTACTAAACAAATTCACAGCCACCAGTACAAACCATATAAAATGAATTTAAAACAAATTCTGCAATTAAAAAAAAGATCAGCACTGCTTGTATGGTGGAATTTTTACGGGAGGGCACTTCTAGTTTGTGCCTAAAATTTCAGTTATTTCAAGGAGCCCATATAATGTGCCATTAGGCGAATCCTTACGGTACGTTGCTATCTACGGTAGACAGCAAACCATACCACCAAAAATCAATCCAACTTTTGCTGTATACTTGAGTTATGAACGTTTAAAATGGTATCGAGACTTTTGGGACAACCTGTACTTACTAAACGTCCGTTCATACTACGCCGCAATGCTTTGCGATGCGTTGCCAATATATCGCTTACTTTTTGCCGCAACTCAACACAACTCGTCACATATCCAAGTTAAAATGTATTTAACTTTATTTTGATATCGCAATGCAGTGTTTTGCGGTACGATGCAGTGTGGCAACGCACCGCATTGCAAAGCAATTACGGCATAGTATGAGCGTACCTTAACTCGTTCACAAATTTATTAACTCATTAACAATACATCATACTCACTCGCTAGCTTGCAAAAGGTTGCTGGCTTGCACACTTGCTCACTCATTTTACTAACTCACTCACTCACATCAGTACTCATTTAGTTACTAACTTTGGAGTTTCTGAAAATAAATATGTATAACCTTTATGCAAGTGTAAATGTTTCCAGTTCTAAAAACACACACCATATAAACATCTCAGTGTGGTGAATTACTATTCCCACAAACACACATTTCACGCCCTGGGATGCAATTAAGGTAGCACAATATAATCATACCTGTATCCAAGTTGTACTACACTTCACACATGGGTCTCCAGTAGACAATAGCAACCAAATATATCCATCCAACATATATATTCCTTTATGGTCCCTCCACTCATGGTATAGCAAGCGTGAATTATTCACGCTATCTTAGGTAGACAGCATACTATATAGACATCACACGTTGGCCTCAGGAGGGGTTAGCTGACAGTCTGCATTGGACAAGTTGCGGTGGTGTTATGGCAGAGTTCCTTCACCTTAGGTATGGTTATACTGTCCAGGCACTAGGATCCACAACATGCTCATCTATCAGGGCACAATCCTTCAACCCCAATACATTTGTACATTCATTGAATGACCTTTGAGAATGCGGGTACAAAAACTCATACTCTCCAACTTGAGGTCAAATTTTGCACTATGATCGTTCAATCGAAGTCAATGAACTATGCAATTGGGATGAGGCTATTTTTTCCATAGTGATATTACTAGGTGAGAAGTGAAGGTGAGGTCACACGTGCCTGCACTGATGATGCCTGGATTACTAGTGCATACTAGTAAACTACTCTGTGTGTCTGCATGGAGACATGTGTCATGTGTATACCCCGGGTGGCAGCAGTATTTATGCCGTCAATTAGGCAAGTGGTTATCAGGGGGAGCTTGATTACTCTGAAATGAAAAAAAGAAGACAATCAATAAATAAAGCGACATGAACAAGTTACTTCTCTTGCTAGCTGTCACCATTAATTTTTGAGGGAAATATTTTCAGTTGAAGAGGATAATTTTTAACAAGGAGAAATCTAAAAACACAAAAACTAAATTTCAGAAAATGTGCACTTTTAATGGTCTGCAAGCGATTCCACACATACTCACAGCGGGACTCACAGATTACGGTACTGTGGGGTTTAATTGGTTAGCCTTGCTGTTCCATTTTTTGTGGTAACAAACCCAACATTTAAGGCTTTTACAGGCCTTGCCGTGTAGATTTTAAAGGCAAACGGTTAATCTCTCGCTAGCATGAGTCACGAGTGGTCGAAATTGCACAAACACCACTACTTTGGGTATACGTATAATCAAGTAGAGCTTTGGTCTTAAAACGGTATTTATATTGAAATGCACGCAAAGCGTGGTAAACTTTGGAACTTTCTCCGGCTCCATTTGGAGAATTGTGCACAGAATCGATTAAATGCTGAAAATTGGCTGATTCGATGGCTGATTTTGGGAGATTTGCAGCGAGCGATATAAAGTGTCTATGGCGAGTAGTTTGACGAGTAGGACCTGTTTTTTTCTTAGTTACCAACTATACTCTGACTCTGATCGCTCAAGAAACATTAACCACAAAAATCCACTAACCGCCCTTCCCGGAAAAAACTGGACTTTTGCGATTCGTCTTTCTTGCACCATGTGAGATAGAGATCATAATCTGAGTGAGTATAGTCTGGTATGCTTAGAAAAAAAGGTCCTACTGGTCGGACTAATGGCGAGTGGAAAATCGCTCACTAGAAATTGAGTTTGGGCGGCGGTGGCGAGGAGAGCGATCGCTAGCCTCAAACGGCAAGGCCTGCTTTTAATGGTATTTAAAGTATTGAAAGAGCTAAATATTCACTACTTTGTGAGCACTGATGAGAAACTTGAATGTTACTCGGAATACACAAAAAGGACATGTCAAAAATATGCATGATTTTAATTTAAAGCTGCCTGAAACAAAGAAAGTCGCAAGACGGTAATGATAAAAATATGATCGATTATATAATACCAAAAACTCGATCAACAGTGTGAAAAATCGGGGAGATGAGGCTGTAGATCGGGTTACGGACCTTTAAGATCACATCTTCCATAGGGGGGGGGGGGTGTGGTTTTCAAATGGAATGGCCCAATGCTACAAGACAGTGTGGGAGAAGAGAAACAAGAAAGCCAATAAAAATCAAATTAAGCTTCCATTCCAAATATCACTACTATAATAATACACAGGAAATAACACAGAGAAATCGATATATCGTGTAACAAAAAAAGTCAAATAATCTAATATTAATGTAAATAAGAGGGAGTAAATACGGATGGATGAAGTAACATAGGTCAAGAGATGCTTTTTCATTCTTTAAGACCTACAAAAACAACACATTTGGCAGATGCCATTTAGG
This sequence comes from Amphiura filiformis, assembly GCF_039555335.1. Taxonomy (NCBI): domain Eukaryota; kingdom Metazoa; phylum Echinodermata; class Ophiuroidea; order Amphilepidida; family Amphiuridae; genus Amphiura; species Amphiura filiformis. Next base: position 46,194,600 of record NC_092642.1, on the reverse strand, counting down.
TGCAAGTTGGGACATGTGTAAACATTACAAATGTGAACACAAAAAAAATCAGGTTTCAAAAAAATTAACCAATTTCATATTATATATATTTCATATTCTGCGTTTTATTCAAAATCTCAGATTTAGACAAAACTACAGCACCTAAAGTCTTGATTTTTGCAGGATATATTAGTTTAATAAAGTACATTACAATCATGTAAAAAAAACAGAATTAACAAAAATTTGAGGCCATCCTCCTCAGCAAATGTTACAATATGGCTTTAATTAAAAAATAATCCATAACAGCATCTTACAAAAAGTGCATTTCCAGTCAATATTGTAAATTTCTACATGCAAGTACCTGTTGTACCTCCAGAGATATGAAATAAGATACAGTAGTATTTCAGGCACACTTTGCAAATATGACGTAAATTACCAGTACCATCCACGATCATGAGTATGCATACAATAGGATGGGAGGAGAGCAAAGGGTTTTCCGATCATGCTATTGATTTCTCATTATTCACCTTTAGCCAACAGGTGCGTCTGATTATTATTATAGGCCTAGTCAAGTATAAATTGGGCTATTCCATTTAAAATTCACACTACCCCTGTGGAAGATATTGCAAATTTCTTAAGGGCTGGGGTATGAACGTTTGGACAGTATTTATTTTGGGACATTTAGCACATCAGACATATCGAATTGCATTCTGAATACGAAGAATGTCATTCTGATATCAAATAATTTTGATTTTTTGAAATTCGCAATTGAATACACATTTTATGGCAAATCATTAAAAATTGATATTTTTGATATTTAACAGTACTTGAAGTAAAATTTATAAATCTGATGATTTATACTTAAAGTGTATGTAGATTTTGGGAAAAATCCATATCTTCAATATGAAAGGTCAACATTTTCAATTGACCGTCGGCTTTTCCTCCCTGCTACATACACTTTTAGAATATATCATTAGATTGATATAATTTACTTGAGGACTGTTATATATCAAAATTCTTATAATTTGTCATAAAATTTGTATTATATTGTGATTTTAAAAAATGAAAATTATTTGATATCAGAAAGACATGCTACATATTCAGAATGCAATTCGATAGGTCTGAGGTGCTCTCATGTCCCACAAAAAATACTGTCAAACGCAATAAACGCTCATTTTAGATCCCTTAAACAAGGAGGAGTATGAATTTCAAATGGAATTTACACATTTTAAAACAACTCCATTTGAATTTCATACACACACTGAATCTTCCGACTTCCATGGATGAGCTTCAAATTTAGAGCTGTAATACTCATTCCATTTGAAATTCATACCCCCTGTGGAAGATATTTCCAAAATGTTCCACAATTTAATATCTTAATATGTGACATGATCTGGTCCATGGGGGCCAAAGGCGGCAAATATGAAACTGAGATAAAGATAAAACTATGGAGTAAAAAACAATAAAATACATACGAAAATAGACATCAAAAAAATTCATAACTTTAGAATCAAGTATGCTAAACCTTTGGTGTTTTCAATAAATGATAGCCTATTGTATGTGTAATGTAATAATTACAGTACCTCAATTTTCAAAAATGCCTCCTTTGGCCCCCATGGACCAGATCGCGTCACATATATGGATATCTCATGCCACATCATTTGCCTAATCTCATGCTAAACCATCCTCCACAACTGGAGGGCCTAGGACCTGAAGGCCCTATCTTAGAGCCATAAGTTTTCTGTTTTCTACGTTTACAAGAAGTTTAATAAAATATATTACAAACTACGAGGGGCAGTCAGTATGTTTTAAGAGTTGACTCGTGATGTAATTTGTGGATTGTTTTCATGGCATTTCTCAATGATTACATAAACACTGTACCTTTGTCTTTCATACAACACATGTAAAAATTATATCATACACATGATTACGTAACAGCATTAGCATAAAATCAATAGTCTAGGGACACTGCCAAATCACGCAAAAAGGCGGGCCTTTTAAATTACAGAAAAAACATGTGTTTACAATGTCCGAGAACAGCAAAAGTACAAGGTGCATATGGCTAGTTTTCGGCAGGAATAAACACTAGGTCATCAGTTTGCATTTGGTAAAATATGAGACTTGCCATTAAACTTGGGTGGAAATGGGACATCTGGAAACTTCAACAACTTTAGGGCTTGAATGTAAGCGAAAATATTCTGCAAAAATGGCGAAAATAAAAAAGCAGTTATTACAAATGACATCAATTATCTCCAAAATTAAACATACTAAAATATAATGACTGGTCACGTGTGAGAGCTGGTACTCAGTGCGATGATAACTGGTGCAAATCAAACAACAATCTCATGCATGCGTAGGTGAGATGACCGATACAACATGGTGGAAATGCACGAAAATTGCAAAATTCCATGTAAATAGGGCCTAAAATATTACAAAATGCTATGAAAATTATAATTTAAATAATCGTATGAATTTTTATGGATGATCTCAACCTGAAATGAACAGAAAAGTTTTAAAATTAATTTCTCATTCAAACGATGGTCTCTCTCTTTGTACCACTACTTTTTGTATAAATGTAACAATGGTAGAATAACAGTTATATTTTAATCACGGATTCAAATATTTTCTAGGGAGACTCCCGTTTAAATGTTTAGAGATTAGTCAACAGAACTGGCAAAAAAATTTAAATTTCCACGTTTGCTATTTTTGGCAATATCAAGATTTTTAAAGAAAGAAAAGCCAGAGAAAAGCCTTGTTTTTGTCCAAAATAAGACATATTTGACCACACATTTTAAATAAACTAAAACCTTTCCAGCCCAACAAACATGGTTTAATGAACTAGTAGTTTGTGTTCTATTACTGTTCCAAACGGCAATATTCTCCATTCTTTAATTCCCGAGAAAATATAGAAAATACAACAGTACCAAATTTCGGCCTCTTATTTCCCTTAACAAAAACGACTCAATTTCACCAGGTGACTCTAGACCATTGATTTTATGCTAATGCTGTTACGTAATCATGTGTGTGATATAATTTTTACATGTGTTGTTTGAAAGACAAAGGTACAGTGTTTATGTAATCATTGAGAAATGCCATGAAAAGCGATCCACAAATGACGCCACGAGTCAACTCTTAAAACATACTGACTGCCCCTCGTATGTACCATTTATTAACAAATAGTCTGTTCTAGTAACTAGGTGAATAGATTCTCCACATCTCCGTTGAAATACAGCATGTGCTTTGAGAGCGATATGGAGGTTGGGAGGGGCATTATTTATCGCACTTTTCATGTGTTTATTTGATTGAAAATAACAACAAACAAACAAACAGACAGACAACCATTTGGATGATAACATAATTAGCCCCACATATGTGGGGGCCAAAAAAACAAATTATTGTAGCCCTAAAAATGTCCATAGATCCACCATGAGCCAAAATGGCCTCATCTACAATGGAGAAGTTCATTGACCTATATTCAACAACAAAGCCCTAGAATTGACTTCAAGTTGTTGAGTATGAGTTTTGGTACCCAACACTAGCACAGGTCATTCTACCAGCTTTAACAGGTATTTGGGTCATGGAACTTTGTCCTGACACACTGGATATTGATATCTCTCAAACTGACCTCATTACATCAGTGACAGTATTTAGTATAAAATGTTTCTTTATTTTACAAGATGGCAATAGGCTGTTCCAGTAGAGGTCCCCCATGATACATCTTCTATAGAATACATGACCTTAATCTAACACACAGGGGGCATACATTTCAAATGGAATCACCCATTCAGATAACCCCATTTGAAATGTACACCCTCCTGTGTGCAAGATTAAGGTCATGTCTTCCACAGGGGGTATATGGATTTCAATGGAACCGCCCAATGTTGAGCCACTTGCTACAAATTAATTGGATAAATTAGACATCATTTATTCCTATTTGCATTTCACTGATAGAAATGGATACATATCAGCCATGACTTATCATATACATATAGGTGTACAACTATCTATATCTATTGCCCAACATACTCCCTTTCTATTATTTAGTTTGCTCATAAAAGGCGTTCTCCATCTCCAAAAACATGTTCATCAATTCTGCTTTGCATTTTCATTTGGCAGCTAAAATTCAAAACTTCTTCAATAAGTAGAGTAGCAATTTTTGTGCCATGAATTTGTGCTGCAATGATTTTAAATATTCTTCATGAATTCTGTCTGTCTTGTTTTTACGTCTTTTACTGTCTTGATTTACCGACTAAATTATTGTGGCTATGTATTCTATCTTCAGTAGACAGCAGTTCCTGATGCAGGCCAGAGTTCTATATTTTAAATTGGTTTTGTGTTGCTATCTTCAGTAGACAGCAGTTCCTGATGTGTTTCTTTAGTAGGTGGGAGTTGTATATTCTAAATTGGTTTTGTGTTGCTATCTTCAGTAGACAGCAGTTCCATATTTGAGTCTTTAGTAAGTGGGAGTTGTATATTCTAAATCAGTTTTGTATTGCTATCTTCAGTAGACAGTAGTTCCTGATGCATATCTTTAGTAGGCGGGAGTTGTATATTCTAAATTGGTGTTGCTATCTTCAGTAGACAGTAGTTCCTGATGTATTTCTTTAGTAGGCGGTAGTTGTATAGGCCTATTCTAAATTGGTTGTGTTACTATCTTCAGTAGACATCAGTTCCTGGTGTGTTTCTTTAGTAGGCAGGAGTCGTATATTCGAAATTGGTTTTGTGTTGCCATCTTCATTAGACATCAGTTCCTGGTGTGTTTTTTTAGTAGGCGGGAGTTGTATATTCTAAATCAGTTTTGCGTTGCTATCTTCAGTAGACAGCAGTTCATCCTGATGCATATCTTTAGTAGACGGGAGTTGTATATTCTAATTTGGTTTCAAGTTGCTATCTTCAGTAGATAGCAACTCCTGAGGCATATCTTTAGAATTGGTTTTGTTCTGCTATCTTCAGTAGAAAGCAATTCCTGATGATGTTACCATCTTTCTCATTCTGTTCCTAATTACTATCATCAATATACAGTAACATATTTTATCTAGTATCTAGTTTCCATGTTAGTTTCATTTTGCCATCTTAAAGCAAACGATAATTAAATAATTTATTTTCTTCAATGTTCCAGTATATACCAGACATTTTGCTCCTGACATACTTCATTTATCTCATCATCAGTAGCCCAATTTACCTTTACAATACCTTAAGGTTATGTGCTGACACATGTTTCAATTATTGATCCAATAAATTAGACACCATTACAATATCTATACTTCCCTGATACATTAGCTAAATTGGGCTATACCAGGGTAATAAGCCAAATTGTTGGCTACACATGCCTGTCACGTAAAAATACCTGACCAACTATGTTTGGTGACCCCTTCACCAGGTTACTTGTGCCGGTTTTGCTGGGCAGCGAAGCCCAAGACCTGTGGCAAAGTGTCGCTGACCCACTGCATGCAAGGGGTTTCGGGTACGAATCCCATCCAGAGCCAAGAACTTCTTTCTTTGTTTTCTCTCTTTATTCCTTCCTTCTTTCCCTTCCCGTCGCCAAAAAGCCCTTAGGCGATTAAGGTTAAGCAAAAAGCCCTCTGTGTGAACGTGACTAATGCATCACACAGGCAGGTACAGGAAGATGTTATTAACTCCATTAAAACTACCTGCCGATTGGCCAAAAAGAAGTTTTTATTATCAATTGGACCAATCAGCAACATTGTTAGAATAATTTCAACACTCAAAAATATTGGGGTGGATTATTTGCAAAGCTCCATTCTGATTGGTGATTAAGGTGAAGATATCATGTAATTGAGCAATCAGAGGCAATGTTGGATCGGCAGGTAGTGCTCAGAGGGTTAATGCACTTAATTTTGATGACTCTTTTTATCACATCCTCATTGTTATGACACACCTGTGTATCCCATCAAATCATAGTCCTTGACATTTTTTGCAATATTCAGACAAATTTTATGAGATTCAAAATATGCACAATTTTATTACTCAAACTAATGATCTGTAAAAGAGTAAACGTTATCATATAACATTACGAAACTCACTGGTGGCAGAACTTTATTATTTTTGGTAGGATGGCAATTTGTCATGATCCATTTAACAGACTGATTGGCACGACATATAGAGCATATCTGTTGCTATCTGAATTCTCTGGGGCCATTTATTGTAACACACTGGTTGATTGATATCTCTGACTGACCTCATTCCAATGACATGAAGGGGGAGGTTGCACATGCCCCCCAAATAAAAATCAATTTGAACATTAAGAGTAATATTAAGGTGTCAAAGCATTGTCTCAAAGAGAGATTCGTAAAAAGAGATTGGATAAAGGAGGCTGGACTGTAATTGTATTTTCTTGACAACTCAGAAGAAGTATATTGTACATTAATCTGACTTTCACATACCATATTTCCTTGAATAGTCGCCCCAGGGGGCTTTGAATTTTCAAAAAGGGGGCGTTTATTAGAGGTCATTTTTAGAAAGATAATTCCCGTTAAAATCATTAGGTAAGCTTAAAACTCACACTGAAATGACGAACTATGAACTTCTGGTTCACTTTCGGGTTTATGATAAGATTTTTGCCAACTACCGACACCATGTATGTGTGCACCTTGGTAAGCTTACTACACAAGATAGCATGGAAATATCAGCATTTTGGAAACATTTTGGTTGAAAAAAAAAAAAATGGTAGGGCGTTTATTTGAAAGGGGCAACTATTCGAGGAAATATGGTATGTATGGTTTAACACTGACATGCACCTTCTCCCAACTATGACACAGTTTATATGTATCTTTTGCTTTCAGCAACAGGTAACAAATTTCTCTCCCTTTTAAAGTTTTTCAGCAAAAATGCATATATTGAAAAATCAACCCTGTGAATTCCCCAGCGATATGCTCCCAGCTAGGCTTTCTCTTCCATATAGGCCTTGTATTTCCTAAATCCCCCTTCCCTCTATACAATCTACACCGCCATTACACACAAACCTGCTTCAAAACCAGTAATTTGTAAGACTGTATAGAGCAATGTTAACCCATTTTTTAAACTTATTTTTTTCGTAAGGAAAAAAACAAAAGCTGGCTTACACGTGTGAGATGGGTTAAGCCCAGAGAAGATATCTTACACTTCCCATAATGCATTCCTCCCATTTCAATTTCCTGTAATGATTTGCTATCTAGTGCACCATGGGTCGATAGTGACAAAAAGTACCTCAATGAACAAAGCACATCCAGATCTTGCAAACTTAGTTATTTCTTGACTATCGACCCATTTTAAGCCAGTCTATTCTCACAATGAAAACAAAGGGTACCTGTACAAAGTAGGCCTAATGGAGTGTCACTTGATTAAATGAGGTGATGTATCATGTTGCAAAGGATTCTGGGAAAGGTAAGGTATCTGGGTTAAGCTTGGTAGCACCTGTTCACCCATCTACCATGGCACAGTTTACATCTATGTTTTTCCCGCCTTCAGCATTAGATAAGTGAATTTCACTCCAAGGAACTTCTTTTTTATTAAAAAAATCTTTTTCATGAAAAAAACCCTTAATCTTATGAGTTCCCGTGGATCCTTCCACCCCAGGTCAGGCTTTCCTGTAAGCCATGGGCTTGCACTTACCATATATCCCTTTCACACTTATGCAACATCAAATATTGGGTGAACAGTGGAATTTATTTTCAATTTTGAATGAGTGGATTAAATCCTGTACAAGATAAATGATGTGATGAATGCCTTCATCTCAACAACACTCAGGAATTGAATTTATATTGATCTTTTGCGCCTCTGATTTTGTGCCTTTATTTAAAAACATTAGCTTAAAGCCATAACATTTTCATACAAAATAGATTGGCATTTCTTTGCCATAAAATGTTAGTTTTTACTGTCAGATATATCCCCTTTTATTTTTGAGCCAAACAACTACGGCAAAGCAAAGAAAATTGGAATTTACTACCAGCGCATATATGTCGCCAATACGTACTCACTCATTCGGTCATGTTATGGTACGACCCTTTGTTGTGTAGATCACCGTCCCCGCACGCCGTGTACATGTACGTACTGTGTGTTATGAACATCATGTATGCGCTTGACCAGGCCCGTGACGCAGGATTTCATTTGGGGGTGCTGATTTTGAAAAAGTGGACCTTTTTTTCCAAATTTTGTGAAAAGTGGACTTTCTTCCTAAAATTTGGACCTTTTTTTGTCCAAAAAGGCGTAAAAACCCTAATTTTTTGGCTCGTTACGCTCGCAAATTCTGAAAATTTTGGACTTTTTGTATACTTTTCCAAATTTGGAGGGGTGCGTCGCACCCCCGCACCCCCCCTGCGTACGGGCCTGCGTTTGACTAATAATTCCATCGTAATAATAAAACGCCGGTTCCATCGTTTTATTCAAAATCTCGGATTTTGACAAAACTACAACACCTAGAGTCTTGATTTTTGCAGGGTATATTGGTTTAATAAAGTACAATATAATCATGTAAATGAATTTTAAAAAATCAGTGAGGGCATCCTCCTCAGCAAATGTTATAATATGGCTTTAAATTGATGTTGTTAGATTGGTGTGAGCATACACAATGTGCCATTGGCATACAAAGTTCTGTTACAGCATCTTGGTTCACCATGCAAAATAATCCTTTAAAGCACAACATATTTTGCATCATAGAGGGCCTATGTAGGCTAAGAGAAGACATCTTTCGTTTCCCAGAATCCTTTGCAGCATGATACATCACCTCATTTCATCAAATGACATCTATTACTTTGTGTACATTGAGAATAGCTACTATGCTCTACTACAACATGGTCGGTACCCGGGGTCGGTACCCGGGGTCAGTAGTCATGAAATAAACATAATTTGCCAGATCTGAATGTGCTCTGTTCTTTGCAGATCTGAATGTGCTCTGTTCTTGAGGTACCTTTGTTGAACTGGATTGAAATCAGTGCAGAAAATTGAAATGGAAGAAAGGCATTGTGGGAAGTGTAAAAAATCTTCTCCGTTGTAGGCCTATATCTTGTCTTATGATAATGAAAATATCTCAAAGCATATCAACATTGTTATATTACAGGTATTTCCATGAAATATGATTTTCTTTCTCTCCTTCAACTCATACAAATTTTGTATATTTACTATTTCTGTACATGCAAGTATACACGTTGTACTGCTTCATAATATTTTACTCTTTCGTATAATCATCATGAGTTTTTGTATCCCTGCTACTATAGTAGAGAGGCCATGTAGTAATTTTGAGATTTTCCGGCAACATTTTTGGACAAAGGTGACAGCCATGATAAAATAAATCTACTCGCTCGGATCTTTTCAATTTACCCGGCTGAGATTTCTGAAAAGCGATGTGAGCTGAAATATTTGGGTTGAAAAATGCAGTTTTTGTGATTTTGTTACATTTTGTCAATATTAAAATAACTACAATGTATAACTTTAAAAGTATAAGCTTCATATTTGTTGTGGAGACTACTTGTCACATGCATGTTACTGTTAACAAAAATTGAACCTTTATGATCTTGATGCGATATGAGGGGGTGCATTATTTTGGTGATTTTTTTCAATTTTGATCAAAAAAAGTTAATTAAACAGAAATGGCAGCTGGGTAAAATAAAAAGATCAGAGTTGAGTAGATCACAGATATTGGAATGTGACGCGAGTAGATATATTTTATCAAAAATATTGCATTAAAATGTTGCACGAAAATCTTAACTAAAACAGCTAGACAGGTGTGGCCTCTACTATTCAACATACCATATAATTGGTATCTCTTCTAATCAATCAAATACCTAAATAGCTGTAAATAATCCTCCGCTTCAATCAATCATATAAATGTCAGATTGATGCTTACATCTCAAGTGCTTAAGGTGGTACTACACCCCTTGATAAATTTGTAACTATTTTTGCATTTTTCTCAAAAACTAATAAAAGGGGCAGGTAGTAAACTGTGCTTCATTGAAGTAAGACATGCTTATTTTGCTCTGAGCTAATCTTGTTTGCTACTGAGTTCTATTTGAACTTGCCTTCAGTTTTTGACTTGAATTTGTTTTTGACTTATTTGTTTTTAAACTACAGCATGTAGTTTTCGTTGTTTGCTTTTATATTTTGTTGTCTGTCCCTGAAGAAGAGCTCGAAACGTCGGTTGTTTTTTGTCTGTTTGGTTTTGTTCGTCTGCTCCAGGTTACTTTATCCTTGTTGTTTTTGCAGGTTTAGCACTTTTGTGAGCCTTGAACTGGTAATTTTGGCTATCGAACTTTGCCTACTTCCTATGCCTACATTTGCTGGTTTTGCCCCCCCCGCATATTGTCTAGTCTGTATTTTAGTTGTTTCCCCACATCAAGTTGGTGTACCTTGCTCGTTTTCTTTTCTAATAAAACACTGGTAACATAAGTTATGTATATTATAGGGGCAAGGAATCCGGTTACTACACATAACAGGAATTTCAGTGACTCAAAACAAGTAGTTATTGATTTATTGAACAAATATTGGTTTTCCCTCATTTTTGACTGCATAACTCCACAACTGTTGTCTGTGCTGAAATAAAAATTACCAGTGCAGTAATTGTAGTCCTATAATATACATATCTTACTTGTCACCAATGCGGTATAATTTTTGAGAAAAATGCTAAAATAGGCACAAAATTGGCCAGGGGTGTAGTACCACCTTAACTCTTTCCAGGTATGTCGACTGCAGACGACAATTTTCAATTTTTTTTTTAATTAAAACATTTCAGAATTGTACATTTTCATGACCATATTTGCAATCAGCATAAAAAATGCATTAAAATGAGTACAAACAAGCCTTGTGGTTCTTAAGATAACTCTTGATATTTTCAGAAAATATCTCAAAACTTTTGATGTTAAAGCCTACCGCTAGCAGCAGAGCATTAAATGGTCTTCATTAGAGTCTCTTAAGTGATGGGGTATAAATGTTTGGATAGTATTTATTGTGGGACATTAGAGCACATCAGACATATCGAATTGTATTCTGAATACAAAGAATGTCCTTCTGATATCAAATAATTTTGATTTTTTGAAATTCGCAATGTAATACACATTTTATGGCAAATCATTAAAAATTGATATTTTTGATATATAACAGTACCGTATTCGAAGTAAACTTTATAAATCTGATGATTTATACTTGAAGTGTATGTAGGTGGGATGAAAAGCCGACGATCAATTGAAAATTTTGAACTTTTGTTTTTAAGATATGGATTTTTTTCCCAAAACACCAAAAAAAATTGGAAAAAATAAAAATATATTATTATTAATCATGATGAACGCATCCTGTTGGAACTCGAAATTATACTGATGTGTATTATAATTAATAGTAATGGTCTTAAAGAGTTTATATAATTAGTGACAGTAAAAGTAAAGTATACTTATGTTATTGAATGCAACATATCTTGCATAATGGCTCACTTTAATACCGAAAAATTCTGATTTTGGAATCTACCAGTTTATTTGCGAAAGCCCAAGTAAAAAATCTGACTATGTACTTACGCTTTTAAGCAGAACTTTACCCAGGGACTTTGCTCTCTAAAACACACTATCAATCATACTTGTTAATTATCAATCACATTTAACCACAAGCACTAAGCATGGTACATTCTGATTTTGGAATCTACCAGTTTATTTGCGAAAGCCCAAGTAAAAAATCTGACTATGTACTTTGGCTTTTAAGCAGAACTTTACCCAGGGACTTTGCTCTCTAAAACACACTATCAATCATACTTGTTAATTATCAATCAAAATTAATCACAAGCACTAAGCATGGTAGTACAATACGCGGGCAGCGCCTTAGTAGGAAGCTCCTCTATCACTCTCTGCAAAAGCAACCAATTTGTACCTGTTCCAGAATGAAACCTCTTGGAATTTTTATATGGACATACTGTATCAAGCATCAGGATCACCATTGTTATATTTTTATATCTGCAATACTTCAGGATTTTAAGTATTTTGTGATTATGTATTTTCAACTTTGTGTGTGTATCTTCAAGTATCTCTACAAGTTCACCTACATTGTGCATAGAGTGCACAACCTGCAAGGTCAAAATTGATCCATGCCTTAATGTTTGACCTACTGACCTACTATGCAAGGCCCCTATATTTCATCACCAACTTCATGGTCACTTCTGGACTCAATGACATTTCAGTTTTTTCTATTCAAGTTAATATGATGGAAACTGCACTTGACTTCAATTATTAGTGTTATTGTTATGCTTGTGACTCCCACTGGGTCTACTGCTCCCAGTATCAAGTATAGTGCTGATTTTTTGCTTGGTCTACAAAACTGTAGTTCTGTTATAGGTTGTCCATTATCAGAAGAGACTTGTTCATTTATACAAGCTAACAAACTTCATAACAGTAAATGTAATATTCATCCCAACAAGAAATCCAAGAAGCGTACCAGAAGGGGTACTAAAGCTGGTAAACGCAGAAAATATTCCAAATCATCATACTCTAATAACAGTACAAAGTTCTGCTGTATTAATACAAGATCAGTTGGAAGCAAGATAACCGAGTTTGTAGATTTTGTTATTGAAGGAAATTATCATCTTGTGGCAATAACAGAGACTTGGATAAAACCAGAGGACACATCTGTAATTGGGAATATTACCCCACCTGGATATTCTCTTAAACATGCCCCGCGTATTGGTAAAAAACGTGGAGGAGGGGTAGCACTTCTGTATAAAACTGGTTTGAATATAGACTTTTATGACACTGGACTTGAATTCAAATCATTTGAATTGCTATGTGTAGACATTACAAGTGAGAAATCTTCAATATCTCTTGTTGTTTTGTACCGCCCTCAATGCAAATCAACAGGTTGTTCATTTGGTATCTTCATTGAGGAATTTTCTGATCTAATTGATCACTTTTTATTAAGACCATTGCCTCTTGTCATCACTGGTGATTTTAATATTCATGTAAATGTTCCTGATGATGTGGATGCTAAATTATTCCTCAATGTGTTATCTGCTACTGGACTCGAACAGCACGTTACTTTCCCAACACACATACATGGAAACACATTAGATTTGCTCATCACACGCATATCTGATCCACCAGTCTTCTCCAATCTTCACGGTGTTGATGGACTCTCAGATCATTACGTGGTCAAATGTAATCTCTTTTTAAAGAAGCCATCGGCCATCACCAAGTCAATTACTGCTCGCAAATTAAATGGAATAGACATTGATTCATTATGTGATGATATTGCTACCATTGACCTTTCAACCTATTCCTCAAATTTGTCTAGCAAAACACAAAAATATGACTTTGAACTTAGCGCATTAAGCCTGGTGGATAGTCACAGCATTTTTCTCGCAGCAGCAAATCGCCGCGATTTCTCGCCAACGTGTGCGACTTTTCGGCGAAAGATTGCGACTTATCACGCTTTCAAAAAAAAGAAAAAAATTATAGGCTTGCGTTGCCAGTCTATTATGGTGACATATGTTGCCTAAATAATAACGTCTTGTCCGGTTTTATGCATTTTATAACAGTGTCATTTTCAGTATGAAGTATAATAGGATACCGGTTATTTTTGAAGGACAATTTAAGATTTTCTTTCTCTCTCCAGTCTCTTGTGTTTTGAATATTTACCATGAAATAGATCACATGTAGGAAAATAATAGTCTCGAGTCTTGCACATTGGCCAATACTCCGGCGGAGTCAAACGGTCAGGCTAAAAAACCTAATAGTAGGGATGCCCACTCTCAATACAGTTTCCACTAGAACGATTTTTCATTTACTGTGTGCGTGCACTCACACACGTATTGTCTATGGAGAAACTGATCGATACAAGAAATCCCAGGCCTGTTAAATGGCGTACATACGGCGTCATCGGACCTAGCGCTTTCTCAATATACACATTACCACTTGGTGACATTATACAAAGCCATGGCCTTGATTACCATTGCTATGCGGACGATACCCAGATATATATTTCTGTAGACCCTGACCAATGTAGCGTTGATGCTGCTATCAATCGCTTGGAAACATGTATTGATGAGGTAAAATTGTGGATGTCCCATAACTACTTGAAACTGAATGATGACAAAACAGAGTTCATGGTTATTGGTTCAAAATATCAAACTGCAAAAGTCCATGTTGCACATATCAGGGTAGGAAATGCTAATGTTATCCCATCATCAGAGGTTCGAAACCTGGGTGTTATTTTTGACTCATCCCTTTCTATGGAATACCATATTACAACAGTGTGTAGAGCAGCATATGCGTCTATTAGAAATATAGGTCGTATTCGCAGACATGTAAACAGGGAGACTGCCGAAATGATGGTACATGCCTTCATAACATCCAAGATAGACATTGGCAACTCTCTGTTGCATGGCATCACAAAGACCCAACTGCACAGACTACAGAGAATTCAAAACATTGCTGCCAGACTTATAACATACACAAAACCACGTGAGCACATTACACCTGTTTTACATGACTTGCATTGGCTACCAGTTGAACAAAGAATCATATTTAAAATAGCCTTGTTTGTCTACAAGATCTTGTATATATCAGCTCCAGCATATTTAAATGAACTTGTAGAAATGTATTCACCAACTCGTAACCTCCGCTCTACTACAAAAGGACTTCTTCAAGAAACAGTTGCCAGAAACCAGTGGGGCAGCAGATCATTTCATGTTTCAGCTGCAAACATTTGGAACAATCTGCCATTTTCGGTTCGCTCTGCCAAGAGCTTGTGTAGTTTCAAAACAAATTTGAAAACACATTTGTTCCAAAATGCTTTTAATTGACTCTTTGCATATCATGAACTATACAACACTGATGAACTGTTTTTGTTATCAATTGTTATAATATGTTTGTATCATTGTACATTGGTTGTTTTTTGCAAAGCGCCATGAGCGTCTCTCGACGGATACCGGCGCTTTATTAAGTGTACATTATTATTATTATTATTAGAGATGTACGCCATCCACCAACTTTCCCGCCAACACAAAAGCAACATTGAGTAAGTTTTTACTCATTTGTTAAGTTGTAACCTATATGAGCTCAATGTTGAGTAATTTTTACTCAACTGTTGAGCTGTGACCTTTTTACTCAGTGTTGAGTAAAATATTTTTTGCAGTGTATACATGACTGTCACATTTTCACCTACATTGTAGTTTGCAACCTGTTAACATGGTCCATTAGCCAACATCATTCATTTTAGTAAAACATTATTTCTACAGACTATGCTGCAGATGTGTAGATCTACTAGAAATCTGCAGTGTTGCCACGACTTTTCAGAGCCAAGGCGCGGCAAATTGGCACACCAGGCCGCAGTGAATGACTCCCAAGTAGCCTAATTTTTAGAATTCCAAATAAAGAGCCCAATACCTCATATTTCGGCCCAAATTTAGAACGTAAATCACTCAATTGGGCGGAAAAGTACTTGACCATTGACTCAAAACTTCTGGTACCGTACTTAAAGCCATATTATATCATTGGCTAGGGAGGACACCCACAATATTTGTCAAAATTCTGTTTTTTACACGATTGTTATCTACTTTAGTAAACATACCCTGCAAAAATCAAGATTTGAGGTGCTGTAGTTTTTGTCAAAATCCGAGATTTTTAATAAACCATCTTAATAAGATGGTTTATTATTACGATATTAGTCGAACGTGTACACGATGTACATAACACAGTACGTACATGGCGTGCGGGCAGTTGTGACATATCAAAAGAACCGACATGAATCACGTTCGAATGAGTGGATCGCATTGGCAACATATGCGCTGGTATTAAATAGCGATTTTCTTTGTATTACCTCATCTGTTCAGGCCCAAATTAAAAGAGGACATATATCAGACAGTGAAAACTAACATTTTATACCAAAAAAATACAATTCTATTTCTTAAGGAAATGTTTTAAGGAAATGTTATAATGGCTTTAATGGGAAGTTGACTGACTTATCAAAACAAATTGTAATTGCAATTTGAAGCTTCAGAGACTCAAAACGTTTATAATTCAACTAAATTGAAAGAAAAATACGTAAAATTACTGCCACGGCATGACACTTACAAAAGTAGCCCAATTATAGGCAAGTAGCAGCATGTTTTTGAGTATAGCAGCAAATGATCACCAAGTAGCCCAATTGTGCACCTAAGGTGCAGCATTGGCAACACTGTAGATGTGCATTATCACCGGTATGACTTGGCTACATTAGCTGATGACAACAAATATATCAATATGTCTAAAATGAGATATTACACAATGTCATTGATTCAGAGATTGATTTCCTTTTATCCCACAATGCTGTGTGAGTCTAAATATTGACCATCAACACTAAAAGGGGGGAGGGGGACATGTAGGATCATGGATAATCCAATTTCTAGTTTTCTACATATCATATGTATCACTGAAAAAAAAAAAAAAGAAAGGTTTGTCTCAAAGCTCACAAGTGGTTTGAAATGAAAACAAAATTAATGCAAAATGCATTTTTTTTAAATTCCCGACTCGGTATTTTTTAATATGGTATTTTGAGAAAATTTTTTTTTTTTTTTGAAATAAAAAAAAATATGCATTTCTTTTTTTCAAATTGTGCAATTTTACAAATGTGCGCGCGCAAGCTTTGATAAATACCTTTTTTTTTTGGCCTAATTCCATTTTTTTTAGTGGGAGGTACTGTACAATGAGGATTTGAGGATGATAAAATTCCCATGTACACAGGCCTGGAAAGAGTGGGAAATTTGGAAACCTCAGTCATACTGTCACTTACAGGAAATAATGCATGGAGGAAAATTAAGATAGGCAAATTTTATAGAAGCACCTAACTAATAAAAGGGAAATCCGGTCACTCTTAGAGGGAAATTTTGCATTTATATACCCAGGAATTTCATCTCTGCATATAATAGTCCCCCCCCAACCAGGGTTCGATTTACTTAGAAAAATTTGTATAGCAATTATTAGTATAGCGAAAACAGGGTTCAAATTCGTTTAAAAATTTTGCATAGCAGTTTTTTGGCCAATTCCTCATAATCAAGATACTTCCATATACTAAAGCACTATAAAAAGTGCTATACAAATGCAAAATTGGGTAGCAGTTACTTCAAAATATGGAGCAAACTGCTATGCGATACAGCCGAATACGAACCCTGAGCGAAAACATTATTTAGGTGATGTTCTTATAATCTTAGCATATATGTTTACATTGTAAAAAATTGCTATACAAGTTGTGTAGCAGAAATAGGGAGCATTTTGCTCCGCGACACAAGTTAAATTGGGATCAGACTTAACAAACAATATTTCCATCCCTGTGTAATGCCCATGTTCAACAATATCTCATGCTAGTGAAAAGTTGACAGGTGGGGAGGGGGGGCAACCCTGAAAACATTCCAAATCTGGTAACACCCTCAAAACTTGATTCAAAAGTGATACAATTTTGGGGTAAATTTAAAAAAAATCAAAACATTGATTTTCTCAGAATCAGCCATTTGCTTATTGTACATGTATGGGTGGATTGTAGACAGGGGGGGCACTTAACACAAATGACCATACAGGTATGCTCCCCGGAAAGACCCCTCTTTTTGGATTTTGCAGCTTCAAAAGACCCCCTATATTTTACCAAAATAGAGCTCCGAAAGACCCTTGATTTTTGATTTCATTTCAGCTCTAAAAGACCCCCAAATTGCACATTCCTCATATTTCTGGGGTTTTTTTCAAGCGATTTTCAACCAAAAAGCCAAGAAAGACCCTGCATTTTGACTGTTCACAGCTCAAAAAGTCCCCATTTTACTTGTTGTAAGTTATGTGATAGTAATGATGTTGAAGATAAGTTTCACTTTGTTAGGCCAAAAAAAAAAAAAAAAGGTTTGTCTCATAAAAAAAAATTTAAAAAAAAATGCGAAATGCTATTTTTTTTTTTTTTTTTTTTTTGGTTTAGAAGCTATGCTAATGCGTTTTTTTTTTGTTTTTGTTTTTTTTTTTAGCCTGAGACAAATAAAAATCACAAGACAGGTATTGGAAAACTACAAGTGGTCTTACAATGAAAGAGAAGCAACAAATTTACAATGTTAATATTCTGTAACTGTATTTTATTTGCCTTCCTAGAGCTGATCACTATTAAAAATCAGTGCAAAATACGGGTTACAGCTTCAGCCCGACACCAACTCATTTTTAGGGCATTCAGAGTAACCGAATCGGCGCACCGATGCAGTGCCCAATTCCTCAGCACAGTCCCCCTGTTTTAACTATACTGAATCTGAACAATCATGTTGAAATAAACGGTAAAAATTCGTTAAAAACAGCTACAAAAAATACAAAAATTTATGAAAACAACATGGCTTCACTCGATCGCAGAGTTCTCCGTAGGCTAAGTCCTTTTATATTGCATCCACTTTGCTTCGTCGGCTTTACACTCCGTGCCGTTGCAAGGATGGCGTGAAACTATCGAGACTGAGGCTACGGTGTGGGTTACGGGCTATCTGCAACACTAATGGCATACGCGCTGCCTGACATTTTCGATGGTTTTCTGACATTGAGGAATTCATTTTTACTACGTTGGTCGAACTATCGGGAACCGGAAAAATCGGGAAAAAAAAAAACCTTTAAAAAGGCGGTCAGCGCGAAGACAAACGCGCTGTATCGCTTTCACATACTTATGCGCGGGGGTTCGTGAGACAAACCTTTTTTTTTTTTTTGGCCTTATGAAGTGTTCTTTTTACAATGACTTGCGGATACGATTGCTTGATAATTTTAAAAACATCTATGACTTTGACAGTCTATCTGATAGAGATATCTTTATACTTATTATGAGTGTACAAGACTATGATACCATCCATCAAGTTATTCACTAATATTCAGTTTGTAAACTCAGCTTTTGATAAACGTATTACGCATGATATTTAATCATTTTGTTGTTGTTTAAAACTATATTGTTTATTTTTGCCTATTTGTATTTGTTACAATGTATTTGATCATATCTTATTGTAAGATGAATATCAAATAAATAAATCTTGAATAAATCTTGTTCGCAGCCCGGTTCGCAGCTCCAAAAGACCCCCATTTACCAGTACGCCGTCAGCTCCCAAAGACCCACCACCTCAAAATTCCAGGGGAACATACCCACCAAACATTTTTGATGTGCCCCCCCCCCCTGGATTGTAGACATCCATTAGACAAGTTGTTTAGTTTACCTGCATTAATGAACTCTTTCCACACGGGTGTCGACTGTCGACTGCAAGTTCCAAATTTTGTTTCAAATTTCAACAACTTCAGAATTGTTCTCATTTTAATGACCATATTGGGAATCAGCATGAAAATGCATATAATTACAAGGAGTAAAAACAAGCCTAGTATTGGTTCAGTGGTTCTTGAAATATCTCTTGAAACTCTGAGAACTCTGGGGGGCGGGGTCACATCAAAATATTTTGGTGGGTATGTTCCCCCGGAATTTTGAGGTGGTGGGTCTTTGGGAGCTGACTGCGTACCGGTAAAAGGGGGTCTTTAGGAGCTGCGAACCGGGCTGCGAACAAGTAAAATGGGGACTTTTGGAGCTACGAACAGTCAAAATCAAGGGTCTTTCTTGGCGAAATCCAAAAAGGGGGGGGCTTTCCGGGGTAACATACCCAACTGGTCATTTGTGTTAAGTGCCTCCCGCAGGGATAAAATATCTTCACATTTGACACTCAATTATAATCATAGGCATGACAAATTCATGAGTTTTAAACAAACATAACAGGCATTCATGACCAGACAGCTAATCATGCTAATTAAAATATCACAAAAAGTAACTTCCTCTCAAATTTCTTTTGAATAATTATGTGACCAGTCACATCAATGAAATTCAATGTTCATGTAAAGTTTTAAAAATGAAACCTTTCAAGTGAGAATTGGTCAATGCATTCATAGCCATGAAGAAAATGGGTAGAAATTACTTTTTATTTCTAATACTTTAAGGGGTGGGGTATGAACGTTTGGACAGTATTTATTGTGGGACATTAGAGCACATCAGACATATCGAATAGCATTCTGAATAATGAAGAATGTCCTTCTGATATCAAATAATTTTCATTTTTTGAAATTCGCAATGGAATAAACATTTTATGGCAAATGATTAAAAATGGATATTTTTGATATTTAACAGTACCGGGGTACTCGAAGTAAACTTTATAAATCTGATGATTTATACTTAAAGTGTATGTAGGTGGGATGAAACGCCAACAATCAAATTGTTGACCTTTCGTATTGAAGATATGGATTTTTTTCTCCAAACCACCAAAAAAAATCAGGTCTTTTGGGGGAAAATCCATATCTTCAATATGAAAGGTCAAAATTTTCAATTGATCGTCGGCTTTTCATCCCACCTACATACACTTTAATCCTATACCATTAAATTTATAAAATTTACTTTGAGGACTGTTATATATCAAAAATGTGAAAAATATCAAATTTTAATAATTTGTCATAAAATTTGTATTATATTGTGAATTTCAAAAAATGAAAATTATTTGATTTCAGAAAGACATTCTTCGTATTCAGAATGCAATTCGATATGTCTGATGTTCTCTCATGTCCCACAAAAAATTCTGTAGAAAAGCTCAAAAACGCTCATTCCAGATCCTTAAGGGGTACTACACCCATGCCCAAATTTGTGCCTATTTTTGCATTTTTCTTAAAAATTACAGCGCATTGGGGACAAGTAAGATATATTATAGGGGCAAGGACTACAACTACAGCACTGGAAATTTTATTTCAGCACAGACAACAGTTGTGGAGTTACAGTCAAAAATGAGGGAAAACCAATATTTGATCAATAAATCAATAACTACTGACTTTGAGTTGCTACATTTTCAGTGCAGTACCGGTAGTTGTAGTCCTTGCCCCTATAATATACATATCTTACTTGTCACCAATGTGCTATAATTTCTGAGAAAAATGCAAAAATAGGCAAAAAATTTACCAGGGGTGTGGGGCAGGGGGGAAAAGTGCCCCCCTGACAAAAAAATGAAAGAAAAAGTGCCCCTGTGACAAAAAAAATGAAAGAGAAAATCAGGAGGGCAAAGGAAAAGAAAAGGGCAAGGAGCCCTTTTCTAGCAAAATTCAGGCCAAAATAGCGTAAAATACAATTTTTTTCCAAGGCACGCACGCACATTGTAACAATAAAGTCCTTTTTTAGCCGGATAATGGGCGAAAATAGTGTAAAATACCATTTGTTTCGCGCTACGCGCGCACATCATCCCAAGGCCCTTTTCGGGAAGCTAGAAAACATACAGTCTCTATGTATTGTATGATGCAACTGGCTTTTTTTTCGTCTGTGCCCCCAAAATTTTATTTTGCCCCCCCCCCCTGACCAAGAAAGCTGGCTACGCCCCTGTGGTTGAGGCAAGTAAGGTATCAAAATATGCAGAACTCAATTAGGGTTGTTTATAATCCAGGGCCCAATAATTGAACCAAGGGTATACTTTTTAAAATTACAAAAACATAAGGAAACAAAGTTCATCTCAGAATCTCCATGTATTTTGACCATATCCACTCCCCCCACCACCCACAAAGAACAAAATGGCCATGGCCATAATGTGCCAAAAAAGTGGACACAAAATGCAATTACAAAATGCAATTAAAAATAATAATAATAAAATAAATCTAAATCACAAAGCTACTTTACAACCACTTTTAGGGTGGGGCAAACTTATACTTCAATATAGACCTACCATAGCATACTTTAGGCCTAAAGGCTTGATAGTGATCAGTATAATAGCTCAAACTTCAGTTAGAACTAAATAAACCACACCAAATGTTAATTGAGTTATGGAATCACATTGATTTTTTTGGCATAATTGATTATTGTTCAAATGAATTAAGCGCTTGGCCTGGTCACATGGTGCCCAGATGTGAACTGGTGATCGGTTCTGCATGCAGTGCTGACCAATGCTACATTGATAATCAATGGAATCCTTAATATTCCTTTACACATTCATTTATCAATTATGCAATATATTTGTGACCAAATAATTGGGTGAATTTGTGGATGCTATGTGCATGTAACAATCAAGCATTTTAATTTTACTGAATTCTGTACAAATTATAAAAATAATAACAATAATTTTGCATAATTTATAAACTATATATAATTTTGGTTTGTACTGCAAGTCCCTAATTTTTTAAGGAAAGTACAATACATAGGCCTATTATGTTTCTGAAAATTATTTAATAACTATAGGCCTATACAAATAAGAAGTGGTTTTTAAAACATTATCATAGGTTTGTTTTCCGTCAGTGGCGTGCACAGGGGGGGGGGGCGTGCCCCCCACTTTTGTCACTCAGTTGGGGAAATGTACCCAATCAGGGGGAATTCTCGATTTAGCTATAGGCCTAGCCCCAACTGAACAGTACTATGGCGTTTCATCATGTTCATGAGAGGGGAAAAGGGTTGGTCACGGCCCATCCAGTGTGACAGTATGCACAGCTTTGTAAATTGACAGGTCGAGCTTGAGCTCATATGCAGGCGCAGGCATGCTTTTACTCAATACGTCAGTGCATGATGAGATGAGAGTTCATACATCACCAGTTCAAACTTATATTCATTCACTTTCAAGTACGGTAGTTATAACATCACCCTTACCTGATATTAGTGATAATAGAACTGATAATATTCCGCTGGTGTAATGACAGCTAATGAGAGTCAAGTGCAAGTGTCATGTCAAGGTACATGTGCATGGCACTTCGCAGCAACCACGGCATACAGTACTGTACACTGTAAACATGGTAAACACACCACACCAGCCGAAAAAGGAAACCAAGTTGTCGATGTTTATGTTTCCCGACAGGTGTATTGTAGTGCTGGGCAAATCGATCAAACATATTCCTAAGTAGGCCTACTGTCACATCAGTTCATCAAGTTCCTTCGTTCGTTCGCAAAGTATTCGTCCAAGTCAAAGTAAAGTCGACGGTCCGTCCGTTTATTCGTTCATTCTGTCCATTTATTCATTCATTCATTCATTCATTCACTCAGTCAGTCAGGCAGTCACAGTTGCGTAGGGGGCAAGGGGAGCTTCCCCTGTAACGCCCCGGGGTCTCAAGTTCCCCTCTGTGGGATGGTGGCCACCCCGATATTTAAGATTTTTTGTGTTTCTGACCAAATTAACCTCATATTTTGCCATTTTAACCTAAAAAGTGCCAATTTGTGCGGGCTTCGCGAGGATTTATTCCGTTATAAAATGTGCCACCAAGTTAAAATTGGTCTTTCCCCCCCCCCCTTCCCTCTGAAAAAAGTCAGCCAAGTCCCGGGGTCAAGTCAGTCAGTCAATTCAGTCAGTCAATTCATTCATTCATTCATTCATTCATTCATTCATTCATTCTTATGTGTTATTTTGGGGCAAAATATGGCCTAAGTATAAGAAGCTATAAGACTATCTGCTCCAAAAATGGCAGTTTCCTACAATTTAAAACCATTGTTTATGGGCAATGATGGTAGTATTAGCTATAGTATTGTAAGCAAAACAACATTTTTTATGTGATAAACAGTTGCTCTGGATCGAACCTGGGGGCATGCCCCCCCCCCCATAATCTGAGGTAAAATTCATAATTTCGCGATATAGGCCTAATACACATTTTATGACATAAATTATTAATATTTTATATTTTTTACATTTTTGATATATAACAGTCCTCGAAGTATAAACTTTATAAATCTAATGATACCCGGTATGTACTTAAATAAGTGTATGCAGCTGGGAGGAAAATCCGAGGATCAATTGGAAATTCATGACGTTTCATATTGAAGATACACATTTTTCCCCCAAAATACTACCTATTTTTTTTGGTGCTTTCATGTCCCACAAAAAATATTATTGTCCAAACGCTCATACCCCACACAGTGACATCGGCCCGATATCTTCATGGTAGAAATCGCCATGGTAGGTTGAATCCACAGCCACCCATGGCCATTTTATTCGGACCTTATGAGATGCATAATTAGCGAAGTGACCTGCTAAGGCTACTGACAATAACCGGGGTAATTGATTTCTCGCTGTGTGAGTAAGCTGTATACGACATTGCGGTCAATGGTTATACTGCCTCCACTGAGTAGTGAGTGCAGCTAGCCTGCTCCGCGCTGTAGTCCATACAGGACCAACGCAATATAACATTAGCATGATTAGAGTTTTGGTCAGATTTTGAGTTCAAAGCGCACGGCCAATTTTCAAAGCGCACGCTAACGACTATCATATCTGTTCAACACATATTTTCAAGTGTATGAGACCACATCTGGTTGAGAAAAAATCATTTCCGGGAGATATTCATCATTTTCTAACCCAGTATCCGAAGATTTTCGTTTTTGGAGCGGAGTGCTCGAAACGTGTTAAAAATTTTGACCGTAAGTGTAAAGAAGGCGCGTGGAGTGCGCAAAAATCTTGCATTGGGCTTAAAAGGACATTTCGTGATCCACAGGCTCATCATGCGAGTATTTTGGGGGGCTTTGGGGGTGCCAGCCCCCCGGGTAAAAGCAGGGGGCGGCGAAAATGAAGGGGCGGCGAAAGAATAAGGGTAAAATTAGGCCTAGTAAATAAAAAAAGGGCGGAAAAATCGGGGAAAAATTTGATAAAGCATAAAATTTTTTGAAAAAATGGTACTATACATCAAAATGTGTTGCTTTTAGGGCGCTAGCGGCTGAAACCCTTTTTGGGTCAACCTTTTCGAGCTGTTGAGGAAGGGGCGGCAAAATTGAATTTTCCCGGGGCGGGTTGGGGCGGCCACGGTACGCCACTGCTCATCCCCCCACTTTTCTCAAAAAAAGTTGAGATTTTTATATCACTGGAAACCTCTGGCTACATAATGTTTATGTACAAAATATTTCTTACAGATTAATTCGTTTCAGTAGCAAAGATATCGTGAAATTTGAATTTCGTTCTGGTGCACCAGAATGAAATTACAACTTGACACATTGTCTATGGAGCAGTGAAATACACATAGGCCTAATCATGCATAACTCGCGAACGCAAAATCGGAATCAACTGAAATTTTGGGAATAGGTTTTTTTCGTTGATATCTAATGAAAAATGACATAAATAGAGGATGCTAGGATCACGAAATACTCCTTTAAGGTTGTGTGCACATTTTGTTAAAAAAGTGTAAAAAAAGTTTACAATGCGCGCGCAACGCGTCTAACATTTTGAGTGACCAGCCCTTAATAATTCCTATTTTGGTTGTTACAAAATTACCCCCCCCCCTATTTTTCGACGCAAAATTCTCCCGGAAAATTCTATGACCCCCCAGTATATTCATGACCCACCCCCTGTCCCCTTCCGAAGAAAATGACAGCGGCCCCTAAAGAATTTGTCAGTTTCCAAACCCTATCAACTTCCTAATAGATGGCGCTACAACGTAATTTTGTGCGGTCTGCGGTGCACCACGGACCGATTTATGGTTATCGCCCATGCCTAAATTGATATATTAAAATGGCTGCTTACACAACAACGTCGTGTGCTTCGAAGTTGCTAACAAAAATCATTTTATTATTAACTTTTTTTAATTGCACGACTTACGAAGTATACGCACACAAAGATTATCCTTTCTGGAATGCTTCGTTACCATGGGATGATCGATTAGACGATTTGTTAGGGCGACTTTTACTGGATGACATGGTGCGAATGATGGCGAGGGGAGGTGCACTCAAAAACAGTTCACCTGCAATAAAGCACAACCCAGACAACTTGGGCATACAACCATATAACTGGAACACAGAGTGTCTGAGAGGAGATGCGTTGGCTGGTAACGCTACATCGTTTCCTCAAGCATTAGGCTTAGCAGCAGCGTTTAGGTAATTAAATGAGCAGTTGAAGACATCCGGAAATGAAAAGACTAAAGTCTTTATTCTTTTCATTTAGTAAAGAGTGCAATCGTCCAGGCCAGCACTTCAGCAGGGCCAGGTTACTCGAGAACCGGGCAAGTAATGTTCAGATTTCCTTTTACAAATTAAGCGTACTGCGCTAGCCGTCCAGCACGTTTTATTTTGCACATGGTCCAATGCACACGCTTGACGTCGCGCACAGTACGCGATGCATGGATGGTTAATTTGTAAAAGGATATCTGAATAATACTCGCATTCGATACGGTACTTTACTCTGGTTTTCGGTAGGACAGCGGTGCAATTTTTTACACCAGAGGTTATTTATTCTGTTAATGTTGAAATTTGGATTCATGAAAGTTATTTTGATGAATCAACTTTTTTGAGCAAGATTTGCATATTTTGGACAGTCTAAAAATTTTGCTGAAGTGTAATTTTAGCAACATTTTTGATGCAATCGTCTGTCGTGATCGTCTGTGTTTACTTCTGAATTTCCATTGCTTTACACGGTGTCATGCTTCAGCGAATCCGACTAGATTTTGAATGCAAACCAATGGTCTCTAGCCTAGAATGTGAAGCTATCGGTGAGCAAATTCTTCGCTAGAGTTCTCGAGCAAAAAGGCCAGGTAAAAACTGAAAAAGCAAGCTTTGCGACTTGCGAGGCTTCAATTACATGAATCGCATTATTTTGATGAAATATTTAAGAATCACAAAATGTTCTGGACTTCTGGTACATGTTAATGTGTGAACTGGGTTCATTCATGCATTATTTTCATGACTAACGGAATAACGGTTGTTTATGCCCTCAGGCTGCAAGCGGCCCCTTAGGCATTTAAAACGACCATTTAGTCATGAAAATATATGAATGAACCCCTAAAGGCTAGCATCAAGAAAACACCAATTCATGACATGAATTTGGTGTTTGTTATTATGCTCCCAAGAATATGTGGTCAATTCCAAGCAACCTCGCCCAAATTGTCAAAATTTAAAAATCAAGTCAAGTATGTGATTTTGGTCTCATATTGTAGCTAAAAAGCTATATTTTCTGAAAACGCATTTTTTAGGAGGAAATGGTGTCCATTGTTAGAAAAACATCCTAATTTGCATAAATTTGCATATTCTTGACTGGTAAAAGCAGCAAAACTAAAAACACAGCAACTGCTCTGTACTGTAAAATTTTGGAAACAAATTATGCATGTGAATATAAAGTTTATAACTTATAAGTACCTCAAAATATAAACACCAGAAATTTTCAAATTTTATAACGTGTAGCTTCGTCAGCATTGTTTGACTACCAATTTTACGATTAAAAGCATCATTCTGCAACGCAAAAGTATCATTTATTACCACTGCAATTTTAAAATAAGGTTGATTTTCATTGAAACTAGAATGCAAAGCAAATTTATTCATCCTATCCAATGACCCAAAAATAATTTTCAAAAAGTCTAATTTATGGCGGTAACGAATTAATTAAAGTTGCATCATTCCGCAACGCTATGGAATGATGCATAATTCATAATGTGCCCGTTTGAATAAAAATATTCACAATTTTGGGTTTGAACTTTCTGAAATGCATTGCACAGAATTATCTTTACAGTAATTGATGTTTCAGCATTGCCTGAACCATTGTAAGTGACATAACTCCACAAAACCCCTGCATCATTCCGCAATGCCATAAGGATTCATGGATTGCAAGGATTTTTTCTTTAAATTTACGATAAAATAAAAACAGTGATGATTATTTCTTGATAGATGGTGATAGTTGTTATGTTACATCCTATGGCTAACACCCAGTGCTAAATTTCACTTCCAAGAATTTTAGACTAGCAAAATGTTGACATAATTTTAGTTTCAAAATGTGACCATGCAACACAAGTTATCTGATTTAAAAAAATCGGTGATAAATATTTTTGGATAAATATTGATATTTGTCAGCTAACATAAGTAGCCAAGTATATAAAACACAATTTACTCAAATTTATTGATCTATTTATTTTATTTTCAAACATGGACTGCTTTTCATTTTCTATGGATTTTACACACAGCATCATTCCGCAACGCTCCTTGCATCATTCCGCAACGTGACCTAGTGTCGGAAAATTTGGCATAAAGAGACGATGCCCAAATTTTTTTTAAATCGGTACTGACAATTGTCAGTTTACATCCTAAGCTTTAGATTAAGTGGCAAATTTAATATCTCAGATTACTAAACTCACAGAGTTTGTCTAAAATGTTTTAGTGCAAAAATACTGGTCCCGTATGCATCATTCCAAGAACGCTTAACTTTGCATATATGCAAATTAGGAAATTAGGGTGGTTTGGGAAGGTTTCTCCTACCTTAATCATTCACTAACCAAAAATACTTTTACATTATGCGATTCACCTTGTTTTGTTAATACATATTTGGCTGCTGCATCAAAAAGAAATTCGTACAAAGGCAGTTTGCATCATTCCGCAACGCTTGGAATTGCCCATGTACGGAAAAGGCCTATGTCTGGGTTCCTACAGTCTGAGGGTCGATGACACACATTCAATGGGTGTTTAAGGGCTGTGCAATAAAGTGAATAATTATGAGCCCTGGGGGAGGGTAAAATTCGGGGCAAGCCGAGAGGAGGGGGCTAGAGATTTTTGGCACGCATTCATGCAGCGCCTTTTAAATAAAACGCTCTAAAAAGTCTTGGAAAACAGTACGGAAATGCTTAAATATGCAAATTTTCCTGCTCGCTGCGCTCGAAACATGTATCTAGTTCTAGACCATTTAAGGTTTTTAAATTGGGATCCCAAAAATGTGGCATGCACAATGGGGGGGCAAAGAATTTTTGGCTGGCCAAGACAAGGGGGGTGGGCAAGCGATTTTTGGCAAGCCGTTTGGAAATTTTACCCCCCATGGGGGCTCATAATTATTGCACAGCCCCTTAGTAGGCTTGTTCAATCATATCATGTATAATCAAGTTGATTTTGATTTAACTTTTGATCCAAACACAAGGAATTTAATTCCTACCTCAGAATTTTCAGATTGTACTCCATCTTTCATCGGCGAGTGAGTGACTGTATCAGGTCGACTGAGGTCATGACCTCTTTTGACCTTTGATCTGATAACAGACTCCTAGACTCCTGAAAGTTTGAACCGGCCCGTCTTTGTTGAGAGAGGGCTGGTTGGCTTTGATGTGAACTGGGTCTTTGACTCTACATTGGAACCACCTGCTGTCTCTGTCCAGTACGGTATGTGAACTCTGTCTAAGTCCACAGAGTGTCCTCTGTTCAACTTCAAACTTTCAGGAGTCTATGAGTCTGTTATCAGGTCAAAGGTCAATAAGATCACGACCTGATACAGCCACTCGGGCTGATAAAAGATGGAGTACCATCTGAAAATTCCGAGGTAGGAATTAATTCCTTGTGTTTGATTAAAAGTTAAATCAAAATCATGATTTATACCAACACAGATGAACTTTCTTGAAAGTTTATAAATGTAGGCCTATTTCAAAGGGGCTTCAACTTCGTTAATACTCCTGTTTTCTTCGGGGTTTTTTTTGCCAATTTTGTCATTTCAAAAGTACCAAATGACAAATGACTTATCCTTCACTTTTTAAGCAATTTATAAAAAATTTTAATTTTTTAAAACTTGCGCTGGGATCAGTGAATGGGTCTTTAAACTTCAATACATTCTTCATCACTTGTTGGCCTAAGTGCTTTCAAAATTCAAAAGGTAGGTATATATAATAGGATGTCAGTACAGGTGTTTTTTCCCCAAATAGGCCTAATCACCAAAAATGGTTTCAAGAAAAATGTAAAATTTTGGACAATTTACAAAAAACATGTGATCAGCGTTGGCCATAGCCGGTATCGCGGAGCAAAATGCTACTAAATTTTGATCACTTTGCTACACAATTTTGGAAATTTGTTGCAATTTTATTCCATAGACTTATAGTAGTGAACTGTGCAAATGTAACAAAAACCAAGTATGGTACGGTACCGTAGTGGAAGTAGACCCTCCCTCGGGTCCATGGAGAACGACTGGTAATGGAGATTACATAGCATTAAAAATCAATCCAATACATGGACCCTCCCAGTCTGTAAGCAATTTGCCTTCCAGCTCCAAGCATTTTGTGGGAGTTCACTTTTACCGATCCTGGGTCAGGCGCACTTTCTACATACCACGTCCGTGTTCTCACTACATTAACGTTTGGACCAATCAACGCAGCTTGGCAGCGCGGGGATATTTGCAGAGGCTTCCCAAGCTAAATAATGTGCAAACATTTGCAAACCGCACGCGATGATATACGCAATATGGAGAATAGGCCTAAGTCCGAGTCGAGTGGTTGCCTTTTATTATTGCGCGTACCATGGGTCTATCAGACGCGTGCCAGTTGAGCTCAATACCTCTCAGTTGTTGACAAGTATCCCATCCGATCTTGCGTCACATCCCGTGGCATAGCTTTGTGCTACCATATTTGAATTGAAACTGGGGCGGGGCTTTCGTAATTGACATCGGAATCACTGTGCTTCGTTGAACGATTATTTGGAAGGGAGATCTCTAACAGATTGGACCAGTCGAGGAATCAGTGCTCAATGGACTTTCGCGTTCACTTATAATACGAGTACCGTATATTTTTATATTACTGCATGGTTGATTGTGTGTGTAATCAGTGGCGTCGATTTGTGGATGAAGAGAAATGGGTTTTTGGCATTGAGGAAAATAAGGGGGGGGGGGAGTTACAGGACAGGGCATTTTTTTCATAGAGCATTATGTAATTATTTATTGTTACATTATCCAGAGATGGAACCGAGCCAAGACTGTGGGCCAGTCTATAGTGGAAGCTGATAATGCTATGCATCAAAAATGTCTTACGTCCAACGCTGCATGTGATTTTGATCAAAATTTCAACTATTTTTGGTTGGTCAAAAACAAAATTTGAAAAATTAAAAATGCATTCCTAGATCTTCATCTAGTTTTGGAAAATTTAACATAAAATTTTGTTTATGCTGTCAAAAAAAATGGCTCAAAATTTTTTTCTCAGTTTTATCTTGTGTAAGTTGTGTTGTGTTGCATTTTTTACAAACATCAAATTTGATGTGTCCATCCTTACTTTGATTCATTCAAGATCTGGTTTGTGATGTTGCCAGAGCCACAGCTTTAGAGCTCATGCAGGCATCAAAGGGAATATTGGCCCTACCCTCCTTAAACCTTCACCATTTTGTTGGTATAAATGGGTCTTAGGGTCGTTTTTGTCTCGCCTGAACTTTGTTCAGGATGGGACTTAGTAATCACTATTTCTGTCTGTCCGTGTGTGTGGATGGATGTGTGTGTGTGTGGATGTATGTATGTATGTGTGTCCGTCCGAGCTGTATCTGGGGAACCGTAAGACTTACGGCGACGCTTACTTGGTGGGAGGAAGGGTATCCAAGTTTGCTCAGAATCAGTATGTTTTGGGGAAAAATATGCAAATTAACATAGCTAATTTGCATAATTTATGCTGAAAATCAGCGCAAATTGATAGCGGAGTTTGTGGACAGACTATCTCAAGATCCGTTGGGCGCATGGTCACGACACCTGGTGTCAGCTATGATACACATCTGCTGATCACCTGATTAGTTTTTTTTTTTTTTTTATGCGCATTTAGTTGTTAATTGGCATAATTTATGCGGAACGATTCTACAAATATGGTTGGAAATCTGAAGAAATCCACCTTGTGGAGCTGTATCTGGGGGATTCGTAAGATACTTAAGCCCTATGATGATGAAACGTGGTAGGGGGTAGTATGACCAGAGGATCTCAATCTGATTCGATTTTCAGCGCAAAATATGGTAATTAAGTACCTAATTTGCATAATTTATGCATAAAATGCAAAACCTATTTTCTCGGAGACTAGGGTCGACGTTCTTCAAACTTGGTGGGTGGGTGCATCTTCACCCCAGACAGAACAAGTTCGTATTGGTTAGTGCGTCAAGGTCATCCAGGGGTCATCTGAGGTCAAATGACTAAAAACTGTCGTATGGGCACGATACTTGGTGGGTACGGTCAACATAATGTGGTAGGGGAAGTATGACCAGAGGATGCACACTAGTACCCCCCCATGTGGCCCCTCCCACACACTCAAAGTTTGGGGGGGGGGGTCAAAAATTTAATGAAATATTGTTTTTATATTGCGCATTACATATATCAATTTCGGTCATGTAGACCAAGTCATTAGGCCAAAAAAAGACTTAAGAATGTCTCTCATGTACAAAAGTATAGGAAACTGTACATTTAAAACAACCTTTTTAGGGTGAAGGAAGCATTTTTTCAAAAAAATGTCTAAAACGGGTTTTTATGTCAAAAATGTCTCTGTTGGGGTGCTACATCGAGTCAAATGTTCGGAAGATTATTTCGGGGTCATCTGAGGTCACCCAGCGGCCATATGAGCTCAACTTACTAAAAACTGTCGGGGGGGCGTGAGACTTGGTGGGTACAATCAACATTTAGAGTAAAATGTTAGGAAGATTCTTTCGGGTCATCCGAGGTCACCCAGGGGTCATCTAAGGTCAAATTACTAAAACTGTCGTATGGGCATGAAACTTGGTGGGTACAATCAACATTTAGAGTCAAATGTTAGGAAGATTATTTCGGGTCATCTGAGGTCACCCAGGGTCATCTAAGGTCAAACTACTAAAACTGTTGTATGGGCATGAAACTTGGTGGGTACAGTCAACATTTAGAGTCAAATGTTCAGAAGATTATTTCGGGTCATCCGAGGTCACCCAGGGGTCATCTGAGGTCAAATTACTAAAACTGTCGTATGGGCATGAAACTTGGTGGGTACAGTCAACATTTAGAGTAAAATGTTTGGAAGATTATTTCGGGGTCATCCGAGGTCACCCAGGGGTCATCTGAGGTCAAATTACTAAAACTGTCGTATGGGCATGAAACTTGGTGGGTACAGTCAACATTTAGAGTAAAATGTTTGGAAGATTATTTCGGGGTCATCCGAGGTCACCCAGGGGTCATCTGAGGTCAAATTACTAAAAACTGTTGTATGGGCATGAAACTTGGTGGGTACAGTCAACATTTGGAGTAAAATTTTCAGAGGTTATTTCAGGTTCATCCGAGGTCACCTAAGGGTAATCTGAGGTCAAATTACTAAAACTGTCGTATGGGCATGAAACTTGGTGGGTACAGTCAACAGTTAGAGTCAAAGTTTTGGAAGGTAATTTCGGGCCATCCAAGGTCACACAGGGGTCATCTGAGGTCACATTACTAAAAACTGCCATATGGGCATGAAACTTGGCGGGTACAGTCAACATTTAAAGTTTCAGAAGGTAATTTAGGGTCATCCAAGGTCACCCAGGGGTCATCTGAGGTCAAATTACTAAAAACTGTCGACGGGCATGACACTTAGTGGTTACAGTCAACATTAAGAGTCAAATTTTTGGAAGGGCATTTCGGGGTCACCCAGGGGTCATCTGAGGTCAAATTACTAAAACTGTCGTATGGGCATGAAACTTGGTGGGTACAGTCAACATTTAGAGCCAAATTTTGGAAGGTCATTTTGGGTCATCCAAGGTCACCCAGGGGTCATCTGAGGTCAAATTACTTGAAACTGTTATATGGGCATGAAACTTGGTGGGTACAGTCAACATTTAGAGCCATGTTTTTGGAAAGTCATTTGGGGTCATCCAAGGTCACTCAGGGGTCATCTGAGGTCACATTACTAAAAACTGTCGTATGGCCATGACACTAAGTGGTCACTGTCAACATTAAGAGTGAAATTTTTGGAAGGGCATTTCAGGGTCACCCAGGGGTCATCTGAGGTCAAATTACTAAAACTGTTGTATGGGCATGAAACTTGGTGGGTACAGTCAACATTTAGAGCCAATTTTTGGAAGGTCATTTTGGGATCATCAAAGGTCATCCATGGGCATGACACTTGGTGGTTACAGTCAACATTTAAAGTCCAATTTTTGGCAGGTCATTTCAGGGACATCTGAGGTCACCCATGGGTCATCTGTGGTCATTTCTAAAAACTGTCACAGGGGCATGAAACTTGGTGGGTACAGTCATCATTTAGAGCCAAATTTTGGACAGTCATCGCAAGGTCATCTGAGGTCACTCAGAGGTCATCTGAAGTCAAATGACTAAAAACTGTTGTATGGGCATGACATGTACAGTCAACATTTAGAGCCCAATTTTGGAAGGTCATTTTGGGGTCAGTAGGGGTCATCTGAGGTCAAATTAGTAAAAATTGTCGGATGGGCATGAGACTTGGTGGGTAGGCCTACAGTCACCATCAGCCAGGTAATTGTGCCCAGCCGAGACCCACCAAAATTTAGGGATCAAAGGTCAAATTCCAATATTGGTCCAATCAAGCTCAAATTGAACAGGCAAATCGCCATGGGTTGTTGCAGGTTCATTTACTTCTACCAAAAGTAATCGTAAAAGCAGGCGATCGCGAAAGCAGGCGAGACTCGTGGTTCGAGAACCGCCTTGTATCTTTTCAGCTCTATTATTCAGAAATGAAAACGCAAGGGATTATGTGATCTGTAATTTGAATTCATTAAAGTTTGAAGTACCAATTAAAAATCATCTTGATATTTCAATAGAGGTGGATGGATGCTTGCTGTCAATCAAGGTTGGATAAGACAAGATTATATTTAAAGAACACACAGTGTGTGGAACACCTGTGTTTTTAGTGGTCTAGCGCCCTTTCGCTTTTATGTCCTCTAATACCTATAATAGGCCTTTGATGTTGTTAAAGTGGTTCACATTAATGTGACAAATTGCCAATTCGAATGAAAAGGTGACTCTTTTTCTGTAAAAACGTTGAAAAGCAGCCCTTACATCACAAAAGGTCCGCTTTTGAGCCGATCAGTGTAGCACATCATATTTCACTTCTCCCTCCCCCTTCGAATCAGTATCCCCTCTCAATCCCAGCAATCTCTCTCCTCCCGTATCCTTCTTTTTCTAGTCTTTCCGTCTATCCCTGACCCTCCTCTCTGTCTCCCTCGCCCCCCTCCCTTCACCTGTTCAGTCTATCAGTCTCAAGCAGGACTATCTCCCCATCCCTTTCTGTGAAATTTATCATTTTGATCAATGCCTGACAAAAATCAACTCCGCAAAAATAAACATTTAGAATAAACTCCAGTCACGCATATAGGCCCAACCAATTATCAGATTAGCAATTGCAATTGTTAAGAATGAATAGAATAAATTATCTTATAAACATATTAGCATTATGGAATGTGACCCCGAGCACAGCGGGTGCTCTTCCAATGTATTTGAATAGGAAGAATTCCTCCTTTGAGGCAAAATAAGTTACTTGTCGCAAGTTAATAATGTTATGGTAAGTTTCCGTAGATAAATATTTTTTTCCGTAGATAGATATTTTTGAAATTACGCTTTGATGATATTGTGAAAAATTAAGATAACATAATATTCAATAAATTTGCAATGCACAAATTTCTATCAAAATTGCGGTCAAAAATACTATTCCAATTCAAAATTACTAAGACTTGAATAGCGAGGTCACCGCCGGGGGTCAGAGATCAGGCTCGAGGTTACACTCACATTGATACGCATTGGTCATGTGTCCAGAAAATTTTCCCGTGAAAATTTACCTATTAATGTTGACTGGAAGTCGGAGTTAAAAAGCCTAAACATAACAACTGTAGGCCTACTACCAAGGACGGTCTAGTCATAGGTGTCCCTGAATTAGTCAGATAATCACCCCCAATGTATCACAGGTAGGGGTGTGATTTTCGGGTAATTTTGTGCCTGTGTACCCTCTACATTTTCAAGGCGGGTAACCGGCACCGAAATTGCAAATTTTTTTTTTAATTTCGAGTAAATTTCAGGAAATTCCCTGCTCGGGTAATAGGATTCTCGGGCGGGACTCGAATTCCCAGGACTCACTCACACCCTTAATCTCGGGTCCCCACTTTTATGTGCCCCTATCTCTGCTTATTTTCAATTTTCAGCCGAGATCTGATTCATGATGTTGCCAGAGCCACAGCGTATGAAGTGAGAGCTAAACATAACAACTGTACCAAGTATGGAGACTGCAAAGATCACCAGGGACTCAGCTGCTTCAGTCCAGTAATTAATATCATGAGACATCCATTATGGGGAAGGAACCAGGTATTTATTAACCCTAACACTCCCAGGTTTTACAAAATATTACTATGAGGGTGAGATGGCCGAGTGGTTTTATATTAAAGGCGATGTGCTGTCAGCCGGGAGAATACGATCAGAGAGGGTTCAAGCTTTGGGCTTGCCTTAGGTGAGAATTTTCATCTCTCCCAAAATGTTCCTAAAGGTTGGAAATCCTGCAATTGCGTTCAGTTACACCATAGAATGTAATTGTAGAATTTCTTCTCACCCTATACGCTGTTTAAAACGTGCAGGTGCAGGCAGTGTATATGCGACTATATGGGATATGGATTTCAACTACAATAGCCCATTATGTAGTATTGTCAATTTGCTTAAGGGTACCATTAATGTTAAAGTGACAGATAGACAGTGCCGCCGCGAAAGACGGGTGACCGCGAAAGACGGGTGACAGCTAGTAATTATAATTAAAAAGTTTTAATAATCATCTTGACAACTATCATTAACTGCCATTTTATTCAGGAAACCTATGGTGAGGACCCATATATGAGTGGTGAGTTTGCCAAGAGTTTTGTTCATGGACTGCAAGGAGATCATCCTCGTTACATCATTGCCAATGCCGGATGCAAACACTTTGATGTCCATGGTGGTCCTGAAAATATACCGTCCTCCAGGTTTACATTTGATGCTAAGGTTAGTGGTTTTATAATCATGATAATCCTCAAAGAGCTAGACATCCTGTTTCATGCATTGATCTTAATCTCCCACATAGGAGGAGCGTAGACTTCAAATAGAGTCACCCATTTGGAATTCACAGAATTCTGTACAGTGGCATCCGCAGGTTTTCAAAAGTTTGGGGAACACAGGTCTCGATTCCCCCGACTGTTCAAAATTTTTCAGCTGCCGTAAAATCCCCAATTTTACCCCCATCTGGGTGCATTTCCCCTGACTGATGACAAAAGTGGGGCTGTGCCCCCCTTTGTGCATGCCGCTGTCCCTGTGTGGAACAGTAAATTAAGGTTATACATTTGTATCTTTCAAAGGGGTGTATGAAGATTTCAACTAGTAGAGTAGCCCAGTGAATTATTTTTATTTAGATGTGCAGATAAAATTCCTACCTTAAAGCCACACTGTAACATTTGTATAGATCTTTCAAAGGGGCGTATGAAGACTTCAACAAGTAGAGCCCAGTGAATTTATTATATTTAGATGTGCAGATAAAATTCCTACCTTAAAGCCACACTGTAACATTTGTATAGATCTTTCAAAGGGGGTGAAGTTCAACAAGTATAGCCCAGTGAATTTATTATATTTAGATGTGCAGATAAAATTCCTACCTTAAAGCCACATTGTAACATTTGTATAGATCTTTCAAAGGGGGAGTATGAAGACTTCAACAAGTAGAGCCCAGTGAATTTATTATATTTAGATGTGCAGATAAAATTCCTACCTTAAAGCCACATTGTAACATTTGTATAGATCTTTCAAAGGGGGTGTATGAAGACTTCAACAAGTAGAGCCCAGTGAATTTATTATATTTAGATGTGCAGATAAAATTCCTACCTTAAAGCCACACTGTAACATTTGTATAGATCTTTCAAAGGGGGTGTATGAAGACTTCAACAAGTAGAGCCCAGTGAATTTATTATATTTAGATGTGCAGATAAAATTCCTACCTTAAAGCCACACTGTAACATTTGTATAGATCTTTCAAAGGGGTGTATGAAGACTTCAACAAGTAGAGCCCAGGAATTTATTATATTTAGATGTGCAGATAAAATTCCTACCTTAAAGCCACACTGTAACATTTGTATAGATCTTTCAAAGGGGGTGTATGAAGACTTCAACAAGTAGAGCCCAGTGAATTTATTATATTTAGATGTGCAGATAAAATTCCTACCTTAAAGCCACACTGTAACATTTGTATAGATCTTTCAAAGGGGAAAATGAAGACTTCAACAAGTAGAGCCCAGTGAATTTATTATATTTAGATGTGCAGATAAAATTCCTACCTTAAAGCCACGCTGTAACATTTGTATAGATCTTTCAAAGGGGGTGTATGAAGACTTCAACAAGTAGAGCCCAGTGAATTTATTATATTTAGATGTGCAGATAAAATTCCTACCTTAAAGCCACATTGTAACATTTGTATAGATCTTTCAAAGGGGGTGTATGAAGACTTCAACAAGTAGAGCCCAGGAATTTATTATATTTAGATGTGCAGATAAAATTCCTACCTTAAAGCCACATTGTAACATTTGTATAGATCTTTCAAAGGGGGTGTATGAAGACTTCAACAAGTAGAGCCCAGTGAATTTATTATATTTAGATGTGCAGATAAAATTCCTACCTTAAAGCCACATTGTAACATTTGTATAGATCTTTCAAAGGGGGGTATGAAGACTTCAACAAGTAGAGCCCAGTGAATTTATTATATTTAGATGTGCAGATAAAATTCCTACCTTAAAGCCACACTGTAACATTTGTATAGATCTTTCAAAGGGGGTGTATGAAGACTTCAACAAGTAGAGCCCAGTGAATTTATTATATTTAGATGTGCAGATAAAATTCCTACCTTAAAGCCACACTGTAACATTTGTATAGATCTTTCAAAGGGGTGTATGAAGACTTCAACAAGTAGAGCCCAGGAATTTATTATATTTAGATGTGCAGATAAAATTCCTACCTTAAAGCCACACTGTAACATTTGTATAGATCTTTCAAAGGGGTGTATGAAGACTTCAACAAGTAGAGCCCAGTGAATTTATTATATTTAGATGTGCAGATAAAATTCCTACCTTAAAGCCACACTGTAACATTTGTATAGATCTTTCAAAGGGGGTGTATGAAGACTTCAACAAGTAGAGCCCAGTGAATTTATTATATTTAGATGTGCAGATAAAATTCCTACCTTAAAGCCACGCTGTAACATTTGTATAGATCTTTCAAAGGGGGTGTATGAAGACTTCAACAAGTAGAGCCCAGTGAATTTATTATATTTAGATGTGCAGATAAAATTCCTACCTTAAAGCCACATTGTAACATTTGTATAGATCTTTCAAAGGGGTGTATGAAGACTTCAACAAGTAGAGCCCAGGAATTTATTATATTTAGATGTGCAGATAAAATTCCTACCTTAAAGCCACATTGTAACATTTGTATAGATCTTTCAAAGGGGGTGTATGAAGACTTCAACAAGTAGAGCCCAGTGAATTTATTATATTTAGATGTGCAGATAAAATTCCTACCTTAAAGCCACATTGTAACATTTGTATAGATCTTTCAAAGGGGTGTATGAAGACTTCAACAAGTAGAGCCCAGGAATTTATTATATTTAGATGTGCAGATAAAATTCCTACCTTAAAGCCACACTGTAACATTTGTATAGATCTTTCAAAGGGGGTGTATGAAGACTTCAACAAGTAGAGCCCAGGAATTTATTATATTTAGATGTGCAGATAAAATTCCTACCTTAAAGCCACACTGTAACATTTGTATAGATCTTTCAAAGGGGGTGTATGAAGACTTCAACAAGTAGAGCCCAGTGAATTTATTATATTTAGATGTGCAGATAAAATTCCTACCTTAAAGCCACACTGTAACATTTGTATAGATCTTTCAAAGGGGGTGTATGAAGACTTCAACAAGTAGAGCCCAGTGAATTTATTATATTTAGATGTGCAGATAAAATTCCTACCTTAAAGCCACATTGTAACATTTGCTGAGGAGGATGCCCTCAATTTTTACACAATGTACTTTATTAAATTAAGATTCCCTGCAAAAAATATGCCACATTCCTTCTACACTTCAATGAATGTGTTATTTCTTTGTCTTATAAATACAGGTTTCAGATCATGACTGGTATACCACATTCCTACCACAATTCCATGAATGTGTTAAAGCTGGAACATACAGCTTCATGTGTAGCTATAACAGGTAATGTATAATGGGCAGCTAAAATATTTTCAAATGTTTTGTACAATAGTGCTAACTCTGAACCCTAACACGCCCATCCCCCAAGTACTTCAAAATACTACTTGATATATGCGCTGTTCGTGCGTGCATCCCACGTGGTGTGATGACGCAATCGCTCTAAGTGATATATAGGCAAGACCTGTGGCAAAGTGTCGCAGAGCCAGTGGTTGGCATGCGAGGGGTCTCGGGTTCGAATCCCACCCGGAGCAAACAACTTCTGTCTTTGTTTTCTCTCTTTATTCCTTCCTTCTTTCCCTTCCCATCGCCAAAAGGCCCTGGCGGGTTAGGGTTAGGTGACCACTATCGTTACTCAGTATAGGCTCAGTTAACCCTAACACGCATGAGTACTACAAAATACTACTTGATATATGTGCTGTTCGTGCGTGCATCCCACGTGGTATGATGACGCAATGGCTCTAAGTGATATATCTATAGGCACGCTTTCGCTGGCCAGCGAAGCCCAAGACCCATGGCAAAGTGTCGCCGAGCTAGTGGGTCTCGGGTTCGAATCCCACCCAGAGCAAACAACTTCTTTCTTTCTTTTCTCTCTTTATTCCTTTCTTCTTTCCCTTCCCTGGCGGGTTAGGGTTAATCAATGAGAAAGTACTATTATAGTACGAAACATCTAAATATTAAAGCAACATTGAACAACATTTTATACTGTTTATACTTCTTTTCACACACACTCCTACTCAGCCCTCAAATGAAGAATTTAAAAGGGCAGCCAATCCATCGCAATTTTTAAAAAATTGAAAAAGGGCACCAAGGCAATTTCATGCTTTATTTCAATGGCCTGAAAACACAGAAATGTAGAGTACAAGGCAACACTATAGGGCATCAAAGTCAATTGCCTTCGATTAATTTGAGGCTTGCAGTCCTACGTTTGTGAAGGTTGTCATTCATCCAGGTATAATCAAATATAAAATTAAACTTGTTAAATCTATTCAACTGGACTCACGGTTTTGAGAGGCAACGGTTTCACACCTTATCCTAGGTGCATCTTCAGGCCGTCTGTTGGTCTGTCGGCAATTGGCCAATGACCAGTGGCGAGATGGTGTTGCCAGAGGTCGTAGATTTAGAGCCAAACTTCTTTGGAATGTTCTTAATAACGGAATTGTAGGCCCCCGCCAAGTTGTGACGCAGGCCGCCTCCCCTGTTGAGTGAAGGCTGTTCTTTCTTGACATAGATCGCTTCTTTTACTCCTCTTTCATACCACCTGCGCTCCCTGTCTAAGATCACAACGTCCTTGTTGTCAAAGGTGTGATTCGTGCTGTCCAAATGCGTATATACTGCAGAATCCCCACAACTGGTGCTGGCACGTCTGTGTTGGTACATACGCTTAGCCAAGGTCTGTTTTGTTTCACCAATGTACAAGTCCTGGCAATTGTTGACCTTGCATTCAATAGCATAGACAATATTGCTCTGTTTGTCTTTGGGTGGCTTGTCTTTTTGGGTGTACCAGTTTCTGTCTCAAAGTGTTCGTATGTTTGAAAGAGACGGGGATCTGATGTTGGTTGAAGATCCTACGAAGTTTCTCCGATAGATCTGACACATATGGGATGGTAATGTTCCTGCGCTGAACCGGCGTGTCGTCGTTTGGCGTGTCGCGAGTGTCAGCGTCGTTGGAAGCATGTTTCTTAGTGGGAAGCGCTTTGTGAAAAGTCCATTGGCGATATCCACACACACCCAAGGCTGATTTAAGGTGTTTATGCTCCTCCTCTTTCACGATTTCATTAGAAGAGATGGTATCGGCTCTATGGAACAGAGTTCTGATGACCCCAAGCTTGTGTATTAAGGGGTGATGTGAATCGAACAGTAAGTATTGGTCAGTGTGTGTGTCCTTGCGATATACTGACGTTTCAATTTTGCCGTCACTTTGAACATGGACCGAACAAGTTTTCCTTCCTTGATGGGCTCTTGGGTGAACTTGATGTGTTCATTCACTTGGTTAATATGTTCAAAGAAGGGGGACAGCTGGTCTTTGTTTATCTTCACCCAGGTATCGTCGACGTAACGATACCAGTGCGTTGGTGGCGTACCGGTGAATGAATCTAAGGCTGTGCGTTCAAATTGTTCCATAAACAGATTCACCACGATTGGAGATACTGGCGAACCCATCGCGCAACCATGGCGCTGTCTATAAAATTTGCCATTATAGACAAAATATGTAGTGTTCAAGCACAGTTCCAGTAATCCGCACACTTGCGATGCACTAAGTTCAGTCCTATCCTTCCAGGTGTTATCGGAGAAACTTCGTAGGATCTTCAGCCAACATCAGATCCCTGTCTCTTTCAAACCTACGAACACTTTGAGACAGAAACTGGTACACCCAAAAGACAAGCCACCCAAAGACAAACAGAGCAATTTTGTCTATGCTATTGAATGCAAGGTCAACAATTGCCAGGACTTGTACATTGGTGAAACAAAACAGACCTTGGCTAAGCGTATGTACCAACACAGACGTGCCAGCACCAGTTGTGGGGATTCTGCAGTATATACGCATTTGGACAGCACAAATCACACCTTTGACAAGGACGTTGTGATCTTAGACAGGGAGCGCAGGTGGTATGAAAGAGGAGTAAAAGAAGCGATCTATGTCAAGAAAGAACAGCCTTCACTCAACAGGGGAGGCGGCCTGCGTCACAACTTGGCGGGGGCCTACAATTCTGCGTTATTAAGAACATTCCAAAGAAGTTTGGCTCTAAATCTACGACCTCTGGCAACACCATCTCGCCACTGGTCAGTGACCAATTGCCGACAGACCAACAGACGGCCTGAAGATGCACCTAGGATAAGGTGTGAAACCGTTGCCTCTCAAAACCGTGAGTCCAGTTGAATAGATTTAACGAGTCTAATTTTATGCTTGCAGTCCTACTTAGTTTTAGTATCTCAGTGTTTGATGTTTTGTTTGACTTGTATCCAAAGTAAAATGGTATTGTTTCTTCTTCTTCTTTTCTGTATGTGCAGTATAAATGGCATCCCAGCATGTGCAAACAAGAAGCTTCTTACAGATATCCTACGCAAAGAGTGGGGGTTCAAAGGTTACGTAGTCAGTGACCAAAAGGCCATAGAATACATCTATACACAACACAACTATACATCCACTCCCTTAGAAACATGCGTGGCCAGCGTCAAAGCCGGGTGCAACCTGGAACTCTGCATCAATCCAGACAACGTGTTCATGCACATGACAGAGGCTGTACAACTGGGCATGCTCAGTGTGGACGATATTATGCAAGGCGTGAGACCGCTTTTCTACACACGCATGCGACTTGGCGATAGTTTGATCCAAAGAAGGATAATCCGACGCTAAGCTGGATGTGGATACGGTCGTCGAGAGTCCGGAGCATAGGGAGTTGGCTGTTAAGGCTGCTGTGAAGACATTTGTGTTGCTTAAGAATAAAGGGAATGTACTACCGGTGAATAAGATTAAAACATTAGCAGTAAGTAACATTTTGTCGGTATCATGACATACTGATATATTTGACACAACACAATCATTTCACCTACAGAGATAAGTTCCATGTTAAAGCCATATTGTAACATTTGCTGAGGAGGACGCCTTAATATTTTCAAAATTCTGTTTTTTACACCATTGTAATGTACTTTAGTAAACTAAGATACCCTGCTAAAATCAAGACTTCAGGTGCTGTAGTTTTGTTAAAATCTGAGATTTTGAATAACCGTCTGAACAAAACAATTATTACACTGGAAATATTAGTCAAATGCATACATGCGTTCATAACACAGTTCGTATGCATGGCATGCGGGATGGTCATTGGTCATTATACACACATCAAAGGACTACTATTGCACGACCGATGGAGTAGCATGCATTGACACTGCTAGGAAATTCCAATTTTTATTGCTTGACCTTGGTTGCTCGGCTCAAAATTAATTCACGATCAATGACCCATTGGGGACATAGTGGTGCAGCGGTACGGGCTCTGCATCAGAGGATTGCAAGTTCAATCTCTGGCAGTGCCATTGTGTTGTGCCCTTGGGCAAGGAGCTTTACCTCACTTGCCTCTCTCTACTCAGGGGTGAAATGGGGAGCTTTTGTCCAGTGAGCACCGTCTAAAAGTATGCAAATGCCTTGGGCATGGCAGCTGACATATTCTAACGACAGCAGAATAAATTTAAAGTGCTTTGATACACACAAAAGCGCTGTATAAATGCCATCATTTATTTTATGTTTATTGTATTATTTTCAGATAATTGGACCACTAGCCAATTCTTCCATCGACCTGCTTGGTAGCTACGCTGCACAGACTGAGCCAAGATATATCGAGACTCCTTTACTAGGCCTGTCAAAGTTGGCTCAGAAGACGCAGTATGCAGCAGGGTGTAATAATGCTAAATGCAGCAAGTACGACAAAGCTGGGGTGACTGCAGCATTAAAAATGGCAGACTTTGTAGTGGTCTGTTTAGGTACAGGTAAGGTTATAAAACTATTTTTTTCCCTGCAAATTTGGGTATTCCATTTGGTATCCAAGCACACCCTATGGAAGACTTGAACTTTATCTGTCACACAGGGAGTGTGAATTTCAAGTTGCTGAATGGGCGATTCCATTTGAAGTCCACAACCACTTGTAACAACAGTTGTTACATTGTTTAAAGTAGCTGGATATTTTTTCCATGGTGGTTTATTTGCCTATATTAACCTTGGAACCAAAAGATTTCAGTGTCAGTGCATTGATTGGTCATCCCAAGTTAAATAATAAATAAATGAATGAATGAACAGACGGACAAAAGAACAAACAAACAATAGAGGCCGGCCTTTTCCACGGGATCCGCCATCTTGTGGGTACTGCCGTTCTGCATGTCATGCGATAGACATTATGCCCCGATTACGCGGAAGTCGCAACGTGTGACGCAACTCTTTAGTCAACGTGGTGATCTTAGCAACAAGACACTCCGTACCCACAAGATGGCGGCGTTGACGTCACAATGAC
Source organism: Amphiura filiformis (assembly GCF_039555335.1). Lineage (NCBI taxonomy): Eukaryota > Metazoa > Echinodermata > Ophiuroidea > Amphilepidida > Amphiuridae > Amphiura > Amphiura filiformis. Next base: position 46,149,813 of record NC_092642.1, on the reverse strand, counting down.
TACCTCTATAGCCAGCTCGTTAGTTAAAATGGCAGGTATATGTCTAGGTAGATAATGATATTATCATGTCTGTAGTGCTGTCGTTGACAAGGCCTTTGGCGACAATGTTGTCGGCAAGGCACATTTCCCCAACAGTCAAATTGTTGACATGCAAGAAGGGAAAAAAAGAGTTTACTACGCATGTAGCAGCTAGCATGATCCAGCATTACACAATGATTGAGATTACGATGGATGAACAAGTTCCAGATATTTTAAAATAAATTAATAATAATAAGAGAACAAAAATGGAGCACTGTATCTTCTTTATTATATACTTTTTTTTGTGACGATCACAATTTTTGGTGGTTAAGACCATTGGTTGATTTGGTGGATCTGATTTGTTGTCTTTGTCAACAACGTGTCATCATCGGGATTGACTTTTTCTCGACATGTCACCAAGCCAAACGCTTGTCGGCGACAGCACTACATGTCTGTGGGTTGTCTAAACTTAAGGGCACATCTCAAATCGACCACCACAACTGTCTCTATGGCCATAAGCTGCTTAGTGTGATAGGCTGGTTTCATTTTGAAACACTTTTTTTTTGTTGCAGGTGTGTCAGTAGAATCGGAAGCCAATGATAGAGGTAGTCTTAATCTACCTGGTAAGCAACTCCAGCTCCTTCAAGATGCAGTACAACTTGGTAAGAGAAGAAACTAATGATAGCATGATAAACATTCAAGCCATATCATGCAGGGACTGTCTTGGAATTTGCAGGAGAGCATTAAATAGCTGTTTAGAACTTTTACAATAAAATGTAAGGACAGAATGGTCAACTAAGGAGAGCTAAAATTCACTCTCATATATCGGATTTAAAGAGAGCAGTATTGCTCTCTATAGAGAGAGCGATTGCTCTCGCTCTCCTCAAAAAGCAGTCCCTGCTACGGGCTATTCAAGTTGAAATCCATATACTACACCCTTGATGGAAGACACAATCTTAATCTTCCACACAGGGGTGTGAATTTCAAATTGTGTTATCTTCCTTAGGAGGTATAGGGCTTTCAATTGGAATGGCCCATTTCAGCTGGATAAAAAAAGGAAAGACCATCAAAATCCTATGTTTCAAATATTTTAAATATATACCATGGGGGTGTAATGATTACAACTGGAATAGCCCATTTCATTCCTTATTCCAGCTGCAGGGAAACCATTGGTGTTACTTCTCTTCAACGCTGGTCCTCTTGATATCAACTGGGCAGTGAATAGTCCAGGAGTCCATACTATCGTGGAATGCTTCTTCCCAGCTCAAGCTACAGGGGAGGCTCTGAGGCAGATGTTCACCAATGCCAAAGGGGCTAATCCAGGAGGAAGGCTGCCAGCAACATGGCCCATGTCCATGAATCAGGCAAGTACATGTAGTGAGGGTACTTAACTCTCTCCACGCTGGTGTCGACTGCAGACGACAAGTTTCAAACTTTTTTTTAATAATCAAACTTTTCGGAATTGTAATTTTTCATGACCATATTTGGAATTGGCATGAAAAATGCATTAAAATGAGTACAAACAAGCCAGGTATGAGTTTAGTAGTTCTTATAAGAGAGCTCTTGATATTTTGAGAAAATATCTCAAAAGTTGGGACTTTGAACCTTATAGCTAGCATGCAGAGCATTAAGTTTGGTTTAGGTAGGGAGGTGCCACTGACAAAACTAAAGTGGACCCATTGCTATATGTCCATGAAAATATTACTGTCGATATGGCTAAACTCGCAATTCTCTCAAATATTTAAATAGCAGTTTTTACCAAATTTCTAGAAATATTTGACACATTTTTCACCCTCCAATCAGGACAATGATTTGAAATATAAAAATCCATTGTTATATTCCTGTATCTTTTCTCCACCACCAAGTACAGGGCAATAAAAATGGAAAAACCAAAAAAAAAAATCCATTGTTATGCTTTGTTCATCTTGTAACATGTAGGCAAAAGTCATGTTTTTTTTTACTCATGTATGCACGTCAAAAAGTCCTTAGCTCACAAAAGCGTCAACCGTAAGAAAAAAAAAATTTTTTGTCATGATCAGTTTTAATGCCTGCTAGATTTTGCATTCATGTCACAATCATATTGACAAATTAAATATTGCTCATTTTAGAGCTTCTTGATTCTTGGTGGTAAAAAATAAAGGAAGAGGAAGATAGTCATTAGAGAGGAACACTTTTTTGGTGAAGGCATTTCTGCATGCTGCATCTCCTGCCATCAATATATTGAAATTAATAACCATTTGCATTTAGGCTTATTTGGGTTTCGTTGAGTTGAAATCACTGCTGTACTATGAATATTGTCCATTTTCTGACTGAACTCTCGAAATGAAACTTGAAATAAAAGTTTAATTCTCTGTTCAACAGGATAATATACTGTGTCTACCATGCTATGGCTGGACCTACTCAAATGTCCCGCCAAATACATTGGACGGGCATTGAACCTTGTGTTGCATTATGTCAAGTAAACATGGTAAACAGCTTACTAAGGAATGCGTGGAATGTGGGCTAATTACGCATATTGTGAACTTGACAGTCACAGGGGTAGTAGTAGAGGGTACATATATATTATGTCACGAAAAGGACATTTATATTTGTTAACAGTAACTTTGATTATTTTCAAAAATCTACATGTAACCTTTTTTGGGACGCCCGGTATGTAATTCTTAATTCTATTTTTTCTACTCAGGTGCCACCAATGGAAGATTACAGCATGGCAGGCAGAACTTATCGTTACTTGAATGGTGATCCACTCTTTCCATTTGGTTATGGACTCTCTTACACAAACTTCAGTTACTCTGATATGACGGTAGAGCCCACTAATATCAAACCTTGCGATAATGTGACGATCAGAGTCACTTTGCAGAATGTAGGCAAACTAGCAGGAGATGAGGTAAGGGGAACAATTGAGTTGTTGTCAACACACAATGCTCCAGGAGCACAATAACTCATGTCGACCATCATATTTCAGTATTTATGATTATTATTTATATCAGGCTTTTGAGCGATACAATAAAACTGTATATTGTACAATATTTGCAAAATACCGGATGCAATACAATAATTTTTTTTAATATTGTACGCAGTATCTCAGACGCTGTCACGCATTACCATGGTGACAGCACCAACACGCTTCATGATACAACAGCACAACAATACAGACACCGTAATGGCTCACACAGCCAAAAAAAATCACAAACTAAATTCGCGGCAATTCTGGATGATGATAACCTTAGGAAATATAATCCACATCTACAAATAAACCTATATATAAATATTATTCCGAAATTGTATTTGGAGAGTAAAGAGCAGAAAACAAGAAGGTCAAAAGGTAAGCTTACATTACAATACACATTGGTTAAACCCGGTGGCTAGGTACCGGTAAGCTTAAATTTTCATTTTACTGCATAGCAAAAGCCTGATATAAATAATAATACTAATATTGAATGGCTTATTTTCGTGTGATACAAGAATATATTGCACTCGATAGAAAAATATTCTTGTATCACACTCAAAGCCATTCAATATAAGTATTTTGGTCATAGCAGCATATCTTGATATTGGAATCTGTGATATTTTGACATTTGGTTGAAAAATTACCTTTTTCAGACTCTTAGTTAGCAGCGATATAGCTTGCGACACCATGACAGCATCTTCATTTAGCGTAGTAATAATTCAATAATTAAACATGTAATAATTTCCAAAGAAGAGATGACAGTTTTTGTTTCTTTGAAATGCTAGATAGTAAATACTATAATCTTTTCCTGTAAAATTTTGACGAAAGCTTATTTTAAGCATACATCGTGTATTTACTGTGTTGAAATGCACTTGTCTCTGATTGGCTGCTGAGGCGATCTGCTGTTGCTGAGTGTAAATTTATGAATGAACTTTGCGCCGTAAGGGTTTGGTAACTCTGACTTCACAGTAGTAGGCACTTGTTATAAAAGTTTATGGATTAATATTAAGCAATTGCTTTCAGCATTTTGATGAAAATAAATGTTGGTAAAATATGGATTGAAAAGAGTTTAAATTGATTCATAAAACTTCCCAAAAGTAAATGTTAGATATGTCTATCTCATGAAGTTTGCTAGATCTTTCCTCATTCAAGTTTATTTCAAAAATCACTATATTTTTTTACCCTTCGTAGGTAACCCAAGTATACATCCGTTGGCCTGATGGCATCACCCCTACCCCACCACAACTCCAACTGGTCAACTTCAACAGGACAGAAGACCTGTTATCCGGAGTCCAAATTAACCTTCGCTATGTGATCACACCACGAGTGAGGGCGGTATACAGTGACAAGTACATCGTTGTTCCTGGTGTGTACCAAGTATATGTCGGTGGACAGCAGCCAGGGCAGAAGACGAAGGCTAGTTCAAACGTAGTACAGTCAAGTTTTATTATCACTGGTGAAGAAACGCCATTGTCAAGTTGCAACTATGCAGGGTAGATAGATTTGTTATAAGGCAAAAAAAAAAAAGTATGTCTCAAAGCTTGCAAAAGATTTTAAAATCCAATGGGAAGTGCTTTGTTTTTGTTCTGCCCCTGCCCTTCTGATACATGTATGCACAAACTCAGTCAAAATGATCGGAACTTTCCAAAACTTATGCACATAATGAAATAATTTAACTTATTTATACTACAGTGTTAGTCATACAACTCTTACAACAAAAAAAACATTTTTGTAAAAAAAACCGAAAAAGATTGAGAGGAAAAAACGTGCATTATCAAATTTCTCTGAGACAAATGCACATATTGCAAAGCAAATGTGCATTGCAGCTTGATGACATACTACTTTTTTTGGCCTTAAAGAGACTTATTCATGTTCATGACTATTTTTTACAAACAAACAATAGATATTTTTACACTAATTAATCTGTCTTCTTTGTTCTTTCTGCAAAAATAGTTTATTCCAGTTGAAGTCCATACACCCCCTATGGATGTCATGACCTTAATCACCCACACAGGGAGTGGGAATTACAAATGGGATTACCTGAATTGGTGACTCCATTTGAAATCTATACCCCCTGTGTGGGTGTTTAATAAGGTCATGTTTTTCATAGGGTGTATGGATTTAAACTGGAATAGCCCAATGTACAGCTGGCTGTATTTTTTGCATCAATATTAAAGGAGGATGGGCCAGTTGACAACCTCTTTCCTACTTTTTCCCATCAATATGGAGATTTTGGTATCGGTACATACTGGTGTGAAATTGCATAGTTGGGGAGTTGGGGTCAAGGTTGTTCACCCATGGGGTAACCATCATGAAATTGGACACTCCTCCTTTAAGAAGTCTTTGGGAATTATAATAAAAGTCTGATGTGAAGATAGTGTTTGACAGTCCTGTCAATTAAACTCACCACAGCCTGTGATTGGTTAGTAGCGTGTAAAAGGGAGATTGATTCATCTGGTGCCTTCATCAAATAAAGTGATTCACAGAAAATGGTGAAGGATGTTGGTACTTTTGCAGAAAACAACTTTATTAGGCATTTTTTTCGATTACTAAGACTTTCAAGATGGTTTGTATCTTTGAAGGTGCAAAACTAACCATAGGCCACACTGTTGTATTGCTGCGCTCAGAAATTTTAATCATCACTACAAATCGGAAACAAACTTATTTCTTAGTCTGATTGACAGGTGATGTAAAACACAAACTACAGGTAAATTAGGTAATTCTTGGTCAAGCCCGAACACTATGAACGCTTGTGGCTCCGCGATAAACGCACACACGCACATAGCGTGGTACAGAAGAAAGCATACACATGCCTTACATTGCGTATCCGCTTAACACGCTACGTACATGGACGCAACAGGTATGTTCGAGCTTGGCCAATTATTTTACCTGTAGTTTCTTTATATTTGACTTTTATTATAGGGAGTTCCAGTCGTTCCATTGTATTATAATTAATGATGGCAACAATTATCAATAGTTTACAGTACTAACCTTGTCTTTGTCATTGCCTCAGCCGAGAATTGGGTTATTCCAGTTGAAATCCATACACCGTCCCCCTATGGAAGACATGACCTTAATCTCTCGCACATTGGGTTTAGACAAATGTAGTCAACTAGTCATACATTCAGGTAACCCCATTTGAAATTCACACTCCCTGTGTGGGAGAATAAGGTCATGTCTTCAATAGGGGGTGTATGGATTTCAACTGAAATAGTCCATTGGCTTGTTGCGAAGGCATTTCGTATGTTGTGTTTTATAGTTAACTGGTATTTGTATACAGAAACCATATAGATAGTATGATCATGTGATACTCACTTGAATTATATATACAGAAACCATATAAGGTATACATACAGTTATTTTTTATTACTTCCATGGTCTGTGCTGTACGCTGAGCGTACATATGAGCGTAAACAATCATGCTGATTGGCTGATCAACAGTCTTGACCTATTGGTCGCCGGTGTGTAAAAGGGGAGGTGACTTCGCCACTTCTACGTGATCACCAGCACGTACCCGGACCACAGAATTAATCAAATATTTACTGCAGATAGTGCGATCATATGATGTTCACATGAATTATGTTGGCCAATATATACAGGAACCATATAAGGTACAAAAATGTATACATAAATAGTGTGATCATGTGTGATGGGCACATGAATTATGCATATAAGGAACCATATGAGGTGCCCCAGTATACATATTAGTGTGATCATAAGGTTTACATATCAGTCTGATCATGTGAGGATCACATGAATTGTGTATATCATATCATTTATGTGACCATCCACCATGGGCTGTAATGTCGACAGATCTTAATTTGAGATATGTGACGTGTCATGTCAAAAGGAGACACTTTTGGGCTGGATCGTAAATGGAGAAATAGCCAAAAATCTGCCCGGAGGTGATTTTTTTTCACAATTTGGGTTTGTTGCAAATTTGTGATGTTATTAATGTTTATAATATTGTCTGATAGTTTCAGACCGGAATATAACTGGCATCTTGTATTTTTTGAGATATTTTTCAAGGTAATTCCTACTCTCAATATTGTCAATAATTTTTTTAAAGGCCGATATCTCAATTTCCGATTTTATAATACCATACCTTATAAACTCAATATCATCGCTTAGGAATGTCCGATTTCATTGGGAAAAACAGTGTTGTGGAGCAAAATATCTCTACATTTAAGATATGTAAAAACCTTAAAATTGATAACCTGCCCAAAAGTGTCTCCTTTTGACATGACACGTCACATATGGTCTTTTAAATAATAGAAAACAAAGGATTTCCCAACTCTTATACTACCTCACTAAATAAGCAACAGGTATATGTAATATCAATGGCAAGCTTATTATTGTAAGGAAAAGTTGCCTGTCCAATATCTGAAATAATGCAATGCCTACATTACAGCCCATTTGAGGTGGATGGTCACATATAAATGTACTTATTATGTTTATTTTTACTATTTAGATCAATCTTATTCCAAGGTGCAACAAGATAAAAGAAAACATAAATGTACAAAACAAATAATACATGCATGTATGTATGCATAATACATACCTTGTGGGGTATATACACACTTTATGTAGCTTCCAGAGGAGAACAGCACTTCTTTTTTTCAGGTTTTCCTTGATAAACATAGAGCTAACTTTGAACCGTGCATGCAAAATTATATATTTATTTGTGATTTCTGGATGAATTGCCATTATATGGCGGTTCATATAACCTTCCTCAAATTTGTAAGGGGACCCTGGTGGTCTCCCATCTTTAACTGATTTTTGAATTAATTGAGCCCCTCCGCCCCAATTTTGCCAAGCCAAATTTGAATCTGCTAATTTGCTCCATGGTGTGGTTCAATCTAGTAATCTGCAACTAGAATTTGGTTAATCATTAGTTGGAAAAACAATAGAAGAGGTTTTCCTTGATAAACAGAGAGCTACGGAAAAACAATAGATTTTATAAACCTTACAGTTTATTCATTATGCTTTGCAAATTGTTGTAGTTGCATGTTTTAACTTAAAGAACTGCTATACCCTGTGATAAAGTCAAGAGACCAGTGAAATGCTAGACATACGCAATAAAATAAAAGTACACAAATAGTCATGTTTAATTATTAAAACTACATGCGTCTAAACAGGGAAATAATGATTTTTAAATCAAGAAGAAATGGGGAGGAAATATTAAAAAGTTAGTGTTAATAAGTAGCAAGAAATCTCAAATTCGGGCATGGACAAATGTGTCTCCCCTTAAATCTGTTTTTACTGCTGCATATGTTCCCTGGTAAGCCGCCTGTCATTTATTACTTTTGTCCTGATAACCTCTCTCTTTTTCTTCCTCGAAGAGAGTCCCTTTATTGACTTGGGCGTCCCTTGCCTATCCAGAAATCTCTTAATTTCTTCTGGACCTGCATGAAAAAAAAGTGTATGAAACTGAAATGAAAATGTTATACAAAAGTATACACCACATTTGTGCTCACACTGCCTTGCCATTAATGTTGTGTAAACGACTACTTATAGCCAGATTGCTTCCAACCGATCAATGCAATCTTCAGCAAGCGCAACAATATTTGAAGAGGTTTTCCTTGATAAACATAGAGCTAACTTTGAACTGTGCATGCAAAATTGCATGCAAAACCTCTAAAACATGTCATATGACTTCTATCTACCATACTTACTTTTAATCTTCACTACCCTTATATATTTATTTGTGATTTCTGGATGAATTGCCATTATATGGCGGTTCATATAACCTTCCTCAAATTTGTAAGGGGACCCTGGTGGTCTCCCATCTTTAACTGATTTTTGAATTAATTCGAGCCCCTCCGCCCCCAATTTTGCCAAGCCAAATTTGAATCTGCGAATTTGCTCCATGGTGTGGTTCAATCTAGTAATCTGCAACTAGAATTTGGACATCATTAGTTGGAAAAACAATAGAAGAGGTTTTCCTTGATAAACAGAGAGCTACGGAAAAACAATAGATTTTATAAACCTTACAGTTTATTCATTATGCTTTGCAAATTGTTGTAGTTGCATGTTTTAACTTAAAGAACTGCTATACCCTGTGATAAAGTCAAGAGACCAGTGAAATGCTAGACATACGCAATAAAATAAAAGTACACAAATAGTCATGTTTAATTATTAAAACTACATGCGTCTAAACAGGGAAATAATGATTTTTAAATCAAGAAGAAATGGGGAGGAAATATTAAAAAGTTAGTGTTAATAAGTAGCAAGAAATCTCAAATTCGGGCATGGACAAATGTGTCTCCCCTTAAATCTATTTTTACTGCTGCATATGTTCCCTGGTAAGCCGCCTGTCATTTATTACTTTTGTCCTGATAACCTCTCTCTTTTTCTTCCTCGAAGAGAGTCCCTTTATTGACTTGGGCGTCCCTTGCCTATCCAGAAATCTCTTAATTTCTTCTGGACCTGCATGAAAAAAAAGTGTATGAAACTGAAATGAAAATGTTATACAAAAGTATACACCACATTTGTGCTCACACTGCCTTGCCATTAATGTTGTGTAAACGACTACTTATAGCCAGATTGCTTCCAACCGATCAATGCAATCTTCAGCAAGCGCAACAATATTTGAAGAGGTTTTCCTTGATAAACATAGAGCTAACTTTGAACTGTGCATGCAAAATTGCATGCAAAACCTCTAAAACATGTCATATGACTTCTATCTACCATACTTACTTTTAATCTTCACTACCCTTATATATTTATTTGTGATTTCTGGATGAATTGCCATTATATGGCGGTTCATATAACCTTCCTCAAATTTGTAAGGGGACCCTGGTGGTCTCCCATCTTTAACTGATTTTTGAATTAATTCGAACCCCTCCGCCCCCAATTTTGCCAAGCCAAATTTGAATCTGCGAATTTGCTCCATGGTGTGGTCCAATCTAGTAATCTGCAACTATAATTTGGACATCGCTAGTTGGAAAAACAATAGAAGAGGTTTTCCTTGATAAACAATAGATTTTATCAATCTTACAGTTTATTCATTACGCTTTGCAAATTGTTGTAGTTACATTTTTTAACTTTAAGAACTGCTATACCATGTGATAAAGTCAAAAGAGATTCAGTGAAATGCTAGACATACGCAATAAAATAAAAGTATAAAAATAATTATGTTTAATTATTAAAACTACATATAAACAGGGAAATAATGATTTTTAAATCAAGAAGAAATGGGGAGGAAATATTAAAAAGTTAGTGTTAATCAAAAAATAATAAGTAGCAAGAAATCTCAAATTCGGGCATGGACAAATGTGTCTGAACCCTTTTGATGAATTAATCTTTTGAGCATGCTGCTTCCATTCAATTATTATCTTTCCTTTGCAGTCCGAGTCCATCTGAAACCTCCTCCACAGCTGTTCTGTTCCTCTTTTCCCACCTTCCCATATAAATTATATTTCTTCGTAATGCAACATTGATATCTTGAAGTTACTAATTTTTAGGCATTCCTTTCACTTTCATGCTCACTTGGTTCAGCTTGTCTATGTAAGCTGAAGTTTGCTCTTCAGAATTTGAAATGTGCTCGAGGGATGCATTACTTGTCAGACGGAATGGGTTACTCTTCCATCTCTCACTTTGAGAAAGTGGCTTAGAGAACTAGCTATAGATTGTATCTGCCGATAGACGCTTTCTTTTGCAGCTGATTCACACCGCTGCGTATACAATCTGTACATTTTGGAAATGTTCAAAGCTTGATCCAGGTAACAGTGGTGAGTGTCACTGCAGAGGAAAGATCATCAATGTTGCAGATTGTAAGAGACAAGCACACTAGAATGGATTTTTTCAAAATGATATGTGGCTAATGTAAAAGAGACATATCTTTGATTCCAATGGGCCGACTGTATCTCGTCCTGCCAGACGCATGTGTAGTTCTCGGAAAAGTCAACCTGGATAAGAGCCTCTTATGGATTGTGTGTCTCGGGATGTGATGCCTTCCCCCTCAGCATTATAAGATGCTGCCTGCTCTCCCGTGATATAGTCAGTGCTCCAGAAATTGTGGGACCTGGTCACAGAGGTGATCCAGAAGGTCATCAATTGTGCCCTCTTCCACTGCTTTCATGAGTCCTCAAGTATGCTTCTGGTTGTTCTTTTCTCCTTCCAACTGATGTTTAGTATTCTTCTACAGAACCACATTTCAGCAGTAAGCATTCGGTTCTTATCTGCTTTAGTCCTAGTTCAGCCCTCCAAGCCATAAAGGAGTACACTCCATACTAGTATTTTGATCACTTTCATTTTCAGTTCTGTCGTTGCAAGGTTTTAATCATTCCACAGATCCTGAAGTTCAAGCATTCTTCCTTTGGCCATTCCAATCCTGGCTTTGATGTGTGACATACAATTTGTATTGGATGTTTTCACCAAGCCCAGATACTTGGAAGTGGTTGACTTGTTCAACTTCTTCTCCATCTTTTCCTTCCATTCCAGACAAGCGGTGAGTGTTTACTGGAATCTGGTTTGTTGTAATAACCCCATTGTAACCCAGACTGGATGTTTTTTGAAATGCGATGCCTTAGGGCAATGCTTGGGGTTTCACTACTTGACAAAATCCGCCACAATTCCATCAGACAGAGTCTCAACATCACTAGCTCCATCAACTATGTTATCTGCCGGAGACGTTTGAAATGGGCTGGGCATATCTTCAGGATACCTCTACATCGGCTTCCCCACCAATCCTACATTAATGACTTCAGCAAGAAAAGACCACCAGGTCGTCCACCAACCAGATGGAAGGACCAAATTCAGAGGGACTTGGGAATGACCCCAAATGAAGCAAAAACACAAGCAACAGACAGAACTGAATGGAGGAGGCTTACCCGGCAGAGGGCAAAGGGCCACAACGGCCTGGGCAGATAAGTCAAGTAAGTCAAGTAACCCATGTTAACCAAAGCTTCCTCCACATTTGTGTCATATGGTGCACCTTTATAAATGTGGTCAGTCATGCTTGTTGTTTCCATCAGTTATTGCAATTTTCAGAGCCACCATAGCAACTTCTTCGCTGAAAGTCAGGTGTAACCCCTGGATATAGTGATATCTCGAGAACGGTAGTGCATGCATTGCTACCTTGGTGGCCTCCAAGTGTTGCTTGAGAAAAAATTGCAGGGCAGGCATAAATTGTTACAGTCCCAGCTTCTGACTTGTTGTGATGCCAGATTCAGCATGAGACTGGTGAGTTGTGCCTGACGCCACCATTTGTAGAAATGTTGTTGCCTTCCCTGACCTGAATGCCGAACCAATACATCGCAAAAGTTGTGATGGTTGGTGTAGGGAGGCAGCTTGCCTTGGGGTGTTTATTGCCAGCCGTGGTGATTGCCTTGGGGTGTGTCCTGCCAGCCGTGGTGATTGCCTTGGGGTGTTTACTGCCAGCCGGGGTGATTGCCTTGGGGTGTTTACTGCCAGCTGTGGTGATTGCCTTGGGGCGTTTACTGCCAGCTGTGGTGATTGCCTTCGGGTGTTTACTGCTAGCCTTGGGGTGTTTACTGCCAGCTGTGGTGATTGCCTTGGGGTGTTTACTGCCAGCCATGGTGATTGCCTTGGGGTGTTTACTGCCAGCCGTGGTGATTGCCTTGGTGTTTACTGCCAGCCATGGTGATTGCCTTGGGGTGTTTACTGCCAGCCATGGTGATTGCCTTAGGATGTTTACTGCCAGCCGTGGTGATTGCCTTCGGGTGTTTACTGCCAGCCATGGTGATTGCCTTGGGGTGTTTACTGCCAGCCGTGGTGATGGTGGTTGGTGTAGGGAGGCAGCTTGCCTTGGGGTGTTTATTGCCAGCCGTGGTGATTGCCTTGGGGTGTGTCCTGCCAGCCGTGGTGATTGCCTTGGGGTGTTTACTGCCAGCCGGGGTGATTGCCTTGGGGTGTTTGTAGCTGCCAGCTGTGGTGATTGCCTTGGGGTGTTTACTGCCAGCTGTGGTGATTGCCTTCGGGTGTTTACTGCTAGCCTTGGGGTGTTTACTGCCAGCTGTGGTGATTGCCTTGGGGTGTTTACTGCCAGCCATGGTGATTGCCTTGGGGTGTTTACTGCCAGCCGTGGTGATTGCCTTCGGGTGTTTACTGCCAGCCATGGTGATTGCCTTGGGGTGTTTACTGCCAGCCATGGTGATTGCCTTGGGGTGTTTACTGCCAGCCATGGTGATTGCCTTGGGGTGTTTACTGCCAGCCGTGGTGATTGCCTTCGGGTGTTTACTGCCAGCCATGGTGATTGCCTTGGGGTGTTTACTGCCAGCCATGGTGATTGCCTTGGGGTGTTTACCAGGCTGCCAGCCGTGGTGATAGCCTTAGGGTGTGTCCTGCCAGCCGTGGTGATTGCCTTGGGGTGTTTACTGCCAGCCGTGGTGATTGCCTTGGGGTGTTTACTGCCAGCCGTGGTGATTGCCTTGGGGTGTTTACTGCCAGCCGTGGTGATTGCCTTGGGGTGTTTACTGCCAGCCATGGTGATTGCCTTGGGGTGTTTACTGCCAGCCGTGGTGATTGCCTTAGGATGTTTACTGCCAGCCGTGTTGATTGCCTTGGGGTGTTTACTGCCAGCCGTGGTGATTGCCTTGGGGTGTTTACTGCCAGCCATGGTGATTGCCTTGGGGTGTTTACTGCCAGCCGTGGTGATTGCCTTAGGATGTTTACTGCCAGCCGTGTTGATTGCCTTGGGGTGTTTACTGCCAGCCGTGTTGATTGCCTTGGGGTGTTTACTGCCAGCCATGGTGATTGCCTTAGGGTGTTTACTGCCAGCTGTGGTGTCAATATCAAAAAAGAAATTTTATGCTAATTTTGAACAAGAAATAAAAAATCTGCCCCTTTTAACATGCGACCAAACACGTTTTTGCTTAGCTAAGAATGAAAAATGCTAACATAAAACTTATGTTATTTTGGTACAGACATCGGGTGCAAAGCAATACAAAATCTGACCAAAGTTAAATTACTGCTTGATCCGAATCCTTGGCACTTGTTGGTTTTTTATTGGTTCTGCACTAGTAAAGACATCTTCCAAGCAGAGGGTTTTTTCAATATCAGCAGATGTCAATTCCTGAACTTGAACTGAGGGCATTTGTGCAGCAGCAGTAGCAAAGGTCTATGCATCCTTCACAATATGCTTTGTCAGACATACTCCATTCCAAACATAATGCTTGGTTGATCCGCCAATGCCATCAACTGGCTCTTTGCCATGAGAGGGGGCAAAGTAGTTCCACCAGATTTGGACACTCTGCTTTTTTTTTCTAAAGCAGGAATAGCTACTGCAACATACTTGTTCTTAAATTGTGCGCTTGGACCATCTGGCCATAAAGACACAAATGGAAAATATGCCCCTTTTGACATGCTACCAAACCATTTTTGCTTAGCTAAGAATGAAAACTGCTAACATAAAACTTGGGATTCTGATTATTTTGGTACAGACATCGGTGTAAAACAATACGAAATCTGACCAAAGTTAAAATTACTGCTTGATCCGTCTCCTCGTTAGTCATTGGTTTGATACTGTTACTTAAACTTATGGCAGTTTCAAACTTAATGAAAAGAATTTTGAATGTGTTTCATATTTCTGCAATTTTGGTCTGAATTTCTGTAGCTCGCTTTAAATTGATATCTTGAAGGTGCTCTTCAAGTGTGCTCATTGGTGTTTCTAGTAGTATTTCTATTTTTGGGGGATAATCAAAAGAGTCAATAAAACATAAATTATGTTAAAAACTATTCATAACTTCATGTAAAAAGATGAAATATTATACTCCACGCGTGAGATCCAATACATATAATTATATTAAAGACATTCATAACCTTGTGTAAAAAGATAAAATTATACGCCAAGCGCAAGATCCAATCATTTCATCATTTGTAAAGATTTAAATGCAAATAGAAGTAATTAATACATCGCAATTTGACCACTAAGTGCGTAATTGTTCCAATCTTGCACAACCCACATTTGGGTGTATAGTTTCTTAATGCGCAAACATGTATGTGTAATTATCACTGTGAAAAGCCCTCATACTGATCGTGTTGATCTGTATGAAATGCGCATTAAGACAGTGAATGGAATTTGCATTTTAAATAGTCGGTCTATAATGCAAAAAAGAGTTTGTGTTTTTTTTTTCATTAAAATTGTTAATTATTAGAACTACATGCATCAAACTTCATCTTCAGTTTGTAAGAGTCAGTTTCGTATTCAGATGATTCACAAATTTGTGATACTTGCATTGTGGGAAAAATGTGATGTTACAACTGTACAAGAGACCTAGGGTAGTGCTAGGTCGCTTTAAATTTTCTGCAAGTTCAGGGGCCCTTCAGACCCCCAGTTTTTCAATCTAGCGCTATTTATACTATTTGCGCAACTCGGACTCTCCCAACTCTACTCCAGACCCCCTATTTTTTAATTTTCTGCAAGTTCGGGGGTCCCTGCGGACACTGGAGTGTTTAGTTCTAGCACTACCCCTGCTTGAAGAGACTGCATAATCTTTGATATATAACATATAATTATATGAGTTTGCAAACATATGGTTGACAAAACACACATACTTAAACTGGATCTATGAAGATACACCCCCGTGAAGTAAAATCAAATAAAACGAACGGAGACGGGAAACAGTTATACTTTAGCAAATTTTCGGTACCAAGCGTACCTTCATATGATTATATGGAGATGCATCTTATTTTTGGTTCATCAAATAAAGAGTACCTTGTTTTCGCGCCTTTGGCTTTGGTGTCACGTCTTTGGTTTTGAATGATTCCGATGTTTCTAATATGATATGAATAATCTTTCAATGAGGAATAATCATCAGATGACGATTCTGAAACTACAAATAATACTTGCATATTTCAATTTAATGTTAAGAGGAGTAGGATGGCAGAAGCCATAATTTTCTGTTTTCAGCCATTTAAAAACTGCTAAAAAAATAAAAACAAAAATGCAATGTACTTCTAAATATTAATACATTGATTTTATAGGAAATGAGTCAACTAAATCAACCTGGAGGTTAAAATAATACAAAAATAATCATGTTTAAAATCGTTAATTATTAAAACAACATGCATACAGGTTTTAAACAGTATGAAAGGCTTATTTGTCAAATTAAAGTCAGGTTGCCTCCTCATGCATTGTTCTATCTATGCAGCCCTGAAAGAGATATATTGAAGATATCTATGTGCTGCATTGTACCCAAATCCTGCATCCTGCAATCCTGCCTCATATTGCCTTGACGTTTCTTTGCCACTTTTTCCTGTTCCCTTTTTTCATCTTCTCTTACACAGCGTGGTAAATAAGGCGGGCCCGGGGGCCCATGGCCCGTGAAAATCAATGCGGGCCCGACGAAAATGTGCCATGAGGGCCCGATTGGCCCATGAAAAAAATAAGCAAATAAATAAATAAATTTAAGCTTACTGAAAAACGGGACTGAAAATACAAAAAATCTTCCAAGACATCGTCCATACTACACTAATTCATAATGGAGATTCATTTTAAATGCTGATTTTTTCAAAAAATGTGTTTATTTTCCACTCTCAATTTATTCGGGCCCGCAAAAGTTTGTGAGGGCCCCTAAAGATTTAAGAACAAGGGCCCAAATGGCCCGTGGTCATTTTTGCTTATTTACCACACTGCTCTTACATCTCATCTTCAGTTATGTTGCCATTGTGCCATGTTAATCACTATATGAGAGACTGCATAATCTTTGACATAACATATGAATATAAGAGATATCTGCAAGCAAAATTTGAAACTTCCTTGTCTCTTGTCTGCCCCTACTTTGATCCATATCTCGTCTGCAGGTATATTGCCATTGTGCCATGTTAATCAGTCCTGTAAAGCAAAAAATAAGAGATTGACTTCTATGACTTTTCATGTCGGAAATATGTGATGTTACAACTATATGAGAGATTGCATAATCTTTGATATATAACATATGAAGAGATGCATATTATTTTTCTTTCATCAAATCAAGAGTACCTTGTTTTGGTGTCTCATCTTCAGATGATTCGGTCCATGATTCTTCTTCTGATGATGATTTTGAAACTACAAATAATATATACTTGCATATTTAAAATTAAATTACAAAAACTCACCTGAAGCTGACCGATGCAGTACCTCAGCTATATTTATCCAAGAATTGTTTTTATATAGCGCATCCTTGTATTCTGGGATTCCATTGTTAAATATAGCTGGATTCGCCTCCACGGCCGTGAGTGGGTGCTCTGTTTTGGACGGACACCATTCCTTTGGCTTTATTAAGCTTAACTTGAGCTGCTCATGTTGGCTATTAAAACCTACATTAACACCAAATAACTCATCAATACATGTAGTGGTAAGCTTATCACGAACACTGCTATCATCATGATCATATGTCTCTGGTGAATTTATACTCTTCTATTCCCTGGCTGCAAGCTTGAGCGAGCAAATCTCCATAACCTCTAATACACTCCATTATACATGACTGTATCGAATAAAGAGTACCTTGTTTTCGCGCCTTTGGTTTTGGTGTCACGTCTTCGGTTTCGATTGATTCCGATGTTTCTTCATATGAGTAATCTTTCGATGAGGAAGATTCCTCAGATGATAATTCTGAACTACAAATAAATATTGCATATTTCAATTTAATGTTAAGGCGAGTGGGATGGCTGGAACCATAACTTTCCAGTTTCAGCCATTTAAAAACCGCTATTAAAAAAACTGCATTGTACTTCTTAATATTAATACATTGATTTTATACAAAATGAGTCGGCTTAATTAACCTGGAGAGTAAAATAATACAAGAATAATGATGTTTAAAATGGTTAATTATTAAAACAACATGCATCTAAACGGTTTTAAACAATATAAATGCCTTATTTGTCAAATTAAAGTCAGTTTGCCTCCTCATGTATTGTTCTATCTGTGCAGCCCTGAAAGAGATGTCTTGGAAGATATCTATATGCTGCATTGTCCCGAAATCCTGCATCCTCCAATCCTGCACAAATATGCCTCACATTGCCTTTGACCTTTTTTTTGCCACTTTTTCCTGTTCCTTTTTCATCTTCTCTTACATCTCATCTTCAGTTGTATTGCAATTGTGCCATGTTAATCAGTCCTGTAAAGCAAAAAATAAGAGATTGACTTGTCGGAAATATGTGATGTTACAACTATATTAGAGACTGCATAATCTTTGACATATAACATAGGAATATAAGAGATGCGTATTATCTTTCATCAAATCAAGAGTACCTTGTTTTGGTGTCTCATCTTCAGATGATTCGGTCCATGATTCTTCTTCTTCTGATGATGATAATTTTGAAACTACAAATAATAATACTTGCATATTTCAATTTAATGTTAAGGGGGTGGGATGGCAAGAGCCATAATTTTCCAGTTTTATCCTTTAAAAAAAACAAAAAAAACAATGAAAACTGCTATGTACTTCTTAAAATTAATACATTGATTTTTATAGGAAATGAGTCAACTGAATTAACCTGAAGAGTAAGATAATACAAATATGATCATGTTTAAATTGTTAATTATTAAAACTACATGCATTTAAACAGATTTTAAACAGTATGGATGACTTAAAGTTGTCAATTTAAAGTCAGCTTGCCTCCTCATGCATTGTTCAGTGGGTTCTATCTATGCAGCCCTGAAAGAGATCTGGACTTACAGGCGATATCTGCTGCATTTACTTTACATGAGCCGTATTCGACTCAAAAGGTCAAGGGTCAAAGGTTGCCCTATATAAGAAAAGATGTGAACTGGCAAAAGAATATACCCTGAATTTATTTACAAATTATAGATCGTGAGTGCTTACCTTCAAATGTGACTCCTCGCCACAACTGAGCCCGGATGTCGCCAATCATCATTTTTGAGATTCAACCAAAATATTCTGCTTGAAATTAGCTTTAAAATGATGTATATCATGTCTATAGTACTTGACATTTAAGTAGTGAAAAATCAATAAAACAGTCAATAAATCCTTTCTTTCCTATTGTTTATTGTTAAGTTCGATGGAGCATATCTCAATAGTGGCACTGGCGACATCCGGGCTCAGTTGTGGCGAGGAGTCACAAATGTGAAACAAATTGAAAAATAAAATGAGTACAAGAACTGATAATAAAATGAAAAAAAGAAGAACACTCCAGACAGGAACAGTTTCCATTCAATTTATCATCTTTCCTCCGTAGTCTTCCCCACTCCTCCTCTCCGAGCCCATCTGATTCCATTCATTTACTTGCGTACAGGTGTTAAAACTTAATAAACTAATTTCTTTCTTGTTTGGTCACCTGCGGCACAACCTTCGTGGCTGACATCTCAGTAAGAACCCCAAACACTTTCACAATATTTAGCTTTATGACCAAATTCCCCACATGAGACCTAACAGCTGTGCAATATCTTCCCTTCACGTCCCTACTACAGGGATGTAAATCTTCAGGAAGTTTTGCTTGGATCATCCCTGTACAAAGAATAGGGAAATACACATTTTCAGGAAATGTTAAAGCAGTTTTTGGAAAACATGAGCCGCTTTCGACTTAAAAGGTAAAGGGTCAAAGGTTGTCCTATACAATTAAAGATGAAAACTGGCAAAAGAATATCGCCGGAATTTATTTACAAATTATAGATCATGAGTGCTTACCTTCAAATGTGAAACAAATTGAAAAATAAAATAAGTACAAGAACTGAGAATAAAATGAAAAAAAGAAGTTCCACTCCAGACAGGAACAGTTAATTTTGTGTTACAATCTATTAGGCATCTGAAACCAAAATAAAGAGTTTGCACGTTATTTGTAACATCTTTGGGCCAATAAATAATGCCAGAGTTTGCAGGTCTTTGCCCAAAAAATAACCCAATCTATGTACAAATAACACCAAAAAAGGTCAAGGGTCAAAGGTTGCCTTATACATTGTCTGAATCCGTTTTTTTGATGAATTAATCTTTTGAGCGTGCTGCTTCCATTCAATTACCATCTTTCCTCCGCAGTCTTCCCCGCTCCTCTCCGAGCCCATCTGATAGGTCCTGAAAATTGATGACGGGTACCAAACTTTGAATAAAAAGTGATGTGTTTAAAGATGTTTAAGGTACCAACCAATTTCTTAATCTCAGACTGTAGCTTCTTCACCCTTGCTGCCTCTCTGCTTCTTCCCACCTTCTCCATTATATCCTCTACCACCTCCAGTTCGCTCTTCTCCTGTAGACACTTTGCTATCCTCCTCTGCTCCATCTCAACCCATTTTGAGAATTCCTCCTGTTTTCCTTCGCAAAAAAATGTTGATTAATATGCTATGCTCAATCCACCCAAGAGAGTCTAATAAATAACCTTATAGCTGTGAAATACTTTTCACAGTATGCTTGTTGTTGCTGTTTTGGTTTCAATATTTTTACATTCTGTTGAGAAATCTTAGCATTTACATGATCAATATAAATAGGAAATTAGATTGGTGGATGTATAACACTGTGAGATATATCTTTAGATGTTTCTTTCTTTCATTGGAACTGAAATGATAGAATTAATGAGATCATTTAAATGATCTTGTAGTTAAATGATGGATGCTTTGGATACAACCACTTTGCTCCCTGTGTCGCATCCCAGGATTTTTGTTCGTATCCGTATCTGTGTGCTCCTCTTGTTCTCGTCTTGTTTAAACCCTCCAGACTTCTCTCCAACTCCTCTTTGCCCAAGTTTTGTGTGTTATGTACTTTTGTTACGAAGTGGACAATGTGCTTTGCATACATGTATGTATATATGCATACCAACCATTCTTGAATAACACATTGAACTTGTTGCCAACCCAAGTCATGAACATCACTTGCTTTTCTTTTCCACTATCTGTCCTTGACTGGAACCCTTGTGATTTGAGATATGGTGTTAAGTCTTGGCTAATATTGATGCTTTGATCATGAAACAGTTTGTCAATGACTCGAATTAAACATTGAGTATTTGATTCGCCACGTTGACGATATAACACAGGGCCATCAGTGTCTTCAGGTTCATTTTCTTGCAGGACTTTATTACACACCTTTTGGAACGAATCCAATGGACGCATCATGCATCTAAATTGGGTTACCTCTGCGCCCTTTTCCTCCTCAATGATGAGTTTATCAATAGACGTGTTTACAATATGATGGTCAGTCATTGTGTTACTGATATTTGTAAGCAAATATCCACTTTCATCTGATTCATGATTGTAGATGCATAATCATTGACTGTTCCGCCAGGCTGTTGGCGTACCCCCAGCAGTAGCGTTTCGTGCTCCATCTCGATCTCAACTTCTGTAATACATGTTTACCTTTTTTTATCTGTCGTCCCATCATACTTAAGAAAATTGGTCTGTCCTTTGTGCCTTCCACTTTTTTTATATACTAATATCATACCATTTTTACACAGTGTTTGAAATTACAATTTGGATGCATGTGATTTAAACGTTGGATTAATGAATGCTGCCCTCCATATTTTAATAAATGTCCTATACGCAATGGTTAAAATACTGCTTGGCTGACAATGGATTCGAGTTCAACTTGCCGATTGGAACATAATATTTCCAAAATATAACAAGTATAATACAAAGGCGACTATACAGAGTTTTGGAATTAAATCTAATACTGGAACTTACTTTTTGCAACTATTGCGACGCTGCGTCTGGAACCACCAGACTTCATCAGGCAACTGACCCGTTGGACTGGTCACGTGATAGACGGCTAGGTATCGACCCGATGGCCCGGTCCCATGCATGAGATATAAAGGCGACTATTTTTACCTACTTTACATGAGCCATTTTCGACTTAAAAGGTCAAGGGTCAAAGGTTGCCCTATACAAGAAAAGATGTGGACTGGCAAAAGAATATAGCCTGAATTTACAAATTACAGTTAAATGCACCATCTATTTAACGGTAAAATTGCCAGGGTTTGTGTGTGTTTATTATAAGTGGTTATAGATGTCAGTTGGAGTGTTTAGTTTCATTGGTTCCTGGGTGTTGTATTGTAGTACATGCCAAATATGCAATCGCATTACATACCACGATTTATAAACAAATTTCCTGGGAGTTTTCAAGACGGTAAAAGATTTTTGTGCAATAGTAGAAACAATCTATCAAAGAATTTCATCATTTTCATAATTGATAATTTACCTTCAATGATGTTTTTACATCATTTCCTTTGAATGTCTTTACATGGTGTTGTTGTCTGCAAATATTAAATTAAATTTTTGCAATGCTATCACCAAGAGCTGCATCTGTGTTTACATCATAGGCCTATACTTTTTTGAGTGGCCTTATGAGACTCGCTGGCAACATCATTGATATGCCCACAGCCTTCACAAGAGTGGATCTATACCATTGTACAAACACACATTGGTAGATTTTGTATCCACTCCATGCAGCATCTAAGGTCCCCAATATTAATCAATAAAATTAAAATTGATAGTGTAGACCTATGGGCCATGTTAAACGTAATAAACCTAGGAATAATTATGGTATACCCTGCACAAAAGTATAATACTAACCTAACCCTAACCTAGATGTTTATCAACTTTTGTTGTTTGAACTGTTTATTATATTACAATAATTATATAGGCCTAGGCATATGCACAATACATGATATAATCGATAAAACTCACCAAGAGCTGCTTTGTGTTTACATCATATATGTGACTCCTCGCCACAACTGAGCCCGGATGTCGCCAATCATCATTTTTGAGATATTCAACCAAAATATTCTGCTTGAAATTAGCTTTAAAATGATGTATATCATGTCTATAGTACTTGACATTTAAGTAGTGAAAAATCAATAAAACAGTCAATAAATCCTTTCTTTCCTATTGATTATTGTTAGTTCGATGGAGCATATATCAATAGTGGCACTGGCGACATCCGGGCTCAGTTGTGGCGAGGAGTCACATATTTTCTTTGAATTGTCCAAATGAGACTTGGAGCTGGCAATGTCATTAATATGCCCACAGCCATCACATGCGATAGAAAATATACAGGCCAATCAAATGATTTTCTCGCCGATAATATTGGTGATATGTAAAATTGACCGCATCTTGTGCATCCCTGATGGAGCTGCCGCACAACCGCCGAAATCTCAATGATGCGTCGACCTGTTACTGGACTGTCGTGATCTTTGGAGGACCGGTTATCAGTAGAACTGTGCTGGGGCTGTTTGGGAACAAAATTTACCAGACTGGAATGTCGCTTACCATCTCTCTGACCTCCTCCATTTTATTGAGCATTCGGGAAGTGGCTGTTTGAAGACGTCCCTTCTTTTTTGTGAATTTTACCAGCGGTAATTCTTCCTTAATTCGATCTGTTGTTCCTGTCGTTTAATTTTTTCTTTCAGCCTCCTTTTTGCCTCTTGCTGAGTATGTATCTCTTCCTCGAAGAGTGTACGTTGGTCTATTACTTCACATGCACACTCACTGAGAGAAACCTGTATGTAAATGTATAAATTGAATGCATTATTATACATGGCTGCAAATTGCACATTAAGTTTTAAACAGTCTGCGCAATAAATAAATACAAACAAGAATTTGTCCAATTTTGACTACATGTGTGATGAAAGCTGGGTGATGAAATACATGAGGGAGGCATTTTGTAGTGTTTTTTTAGCTGCATGAAATTAAACACTTTGATTCTGAAACTACAAATAATACTTGCATATATTTCTATTAAATGTTAAGGGGGTGGGATAGCAGAAGCCATAATTTAAAATATGAACAAAAAAATGCAATGTACTTTTTAATATTAATACGTTGATTTTGTACGAAATGAGTCAACTAAATGGAGAGTAAAATAATACAACAAATAATTAGGTTTAAAATTGTTAATTATTAAAACTACATGCATCTAAACAGATCTTAAACAGTATGGATGACTTACATTTGTCAAATTAAAGTCAGCTTGCCGCCTCATGCATTGTTCTATTTATGCAGGCATGAGAGAGATATCTGCGTTTATATCACATTTACTGTGGAATACAAATGCCTCATGATGTCTAGTCTCTGTAGACTCTGGGGATTGTTCATGGATAGAACCTTGGTATCAAACATTTTTGATAGATCTTCATATGTAATTGGGGGATAGTGCTTGCTGGTATCTTTTCCATCACTTTTAATGACCCACTAAATACATTGTTGGCTGATGAAATTGCTCGCTGCGAATATGTTAATTGTCCTGTTAAATGGTGGAGACGAGATATATCTCTGCAACGCAGCCCTGATATTGAGAAGACTGGACTTGGAATATGGTTGACCATTTTCTTTGCGTGCTGATCCATAGAATTGTCTCAGTAGCTGACATAATGTATCTGGTGCCAGGGTCTCCAATTTGTCATCGTGGTTTGTGGCCTTGCACCATTCTGCAAAGCAATTAAGAAAATACAATACCAAAGTAAATTTTTTGTTGATTGCAATTTTAGATTTTTTAGGTTTTGTCTTTGATTTTGCTATAAATATTGACATGTTACTTTCATTACATTTTATTAGGCCCTTTCTTACACAGCCGTGACGTTAGTCACGGCTGTGTCTTTTTTCTTACATGTTTCTCTTTCTTCTTCTTCTGTCAACCATTACATTTGCTCTAGCACTCACATGCTTACATCGATTTTGACCTAACTTGGTCACAATGATCATGCCCCTACATGTCACATGAAACTCACTGGGTCAAAGGTCACACAGGGGTCAAAAACGTGATTTCAACTAAAAATGCACCTTCTCCTACAACTTACGTAGGACAGCGACCCCAATTGCACATATGCATTGTTATTACCCAGTGTCTATGTGGTGTACACAGATGGTCAAAGGTCATTAAGGGGTCACTTCCGGTATAAAACGAAAAACCATCAAAAAATTTTATTAGCTAAGTAAAACATAGCACAGTAACGGTATGTTCACATATGATCTGCAGTCACCCAATGTATATGTGGTATTTTTTTCATTTGGGGTCAAGGCTCATTAAGGGGTCACTTCCAGTATAAAAAGAAATACCTTTAAAATGCATCTTCAACCAATTATGTGGGACAGAGACGCTACTAGCACACATGCATTGTTGTTACCCAGTGTCTATGGGGTGTACACAGATTTGGGGTCAAAGGTCATTAAGGGGTCACTTCCGGTATAAAACGAAATACCTTCAAAAAATTTTATTAGCTAAGTAAAACATTGGACAGTAACGGTATGTTCACACATGATCTGCAGTCACCCAATGTATATGTGGTATTTTTTTATTTGGGGTCAGATCTCATTAAGGGGTCACTTCCGGTATAAAACGAAATACCTTTGAAATGCATCTTCTTCCACAGATTCTGTAGGACAGTGACGCCACTTGCACACATGCATTGTTATTACCCAGTGTCTATGGGGTGTACACAGATTTGGCGTCAAAGGTCATTAAAGGGTCACATCCGATTCTTGAACAAATTCATCTGGACTGTTCATAGTAGAATTGTTAGTTGTGATTTCTTACGACTAGTCCAATAAAATATCCACTTACTTGCAGACGTTTCGGAAACTGTCAGTTTCCTTTATCGATGCTATTGATGTAATGACGATCTGTATACAGCTGATGTTGACTGCTGCTTAGCAACTGAGTTGCCAGTTGCTTTCTTGTCAGTTATCAGATCGTCAAAAACGTGACTCAAGTTGTATTGCCCCTCGCCTCTGTTCATGGTGTTGCCCCGCTTTCTGATGGTAATTGCCTCTTTGATCCACCTTTTATATCTGTTGCTCTCTTTGCCCACGATCTTAGCCTCATCCCAATCGATTACATGATTGTTTTCAACCACATGGTCTGTAATAGCCGACTTGTGGATGACAGACTGTGATGCCTTTCTCGTTGCTCTTGTTTTGATGTTGTCTCCGATTTTCTCAGCCTCAGTTTTATGTTCACAAGTCTTTTTCCAAATTTCCTGCCTGTCTCCCGATGTAAGTTTCGAATTACAGTTTTTGCAAGGAATGGAATATATCACATCGGTAGAATTATGGGGTTCCCGCTTGTCTTTTGGATGTACTAAGAGATTGCGAAGTGTGCAATGAGGTTTCATTGCCGCAAGTCGGCTATTACAGACCATGTGGTTGAAAACAATCAGAGACGAGGGGCAATACAACTTGAGTCACGTTTTTGACGATCTGATAACTGACAAGAAAGCAACTGGCAACTCAGTTGCTAAGCAGCAGTCAACATCAGCTGTATACAGATCGTCATTACATCAATAGCATCGATAAAGGAAACTGACAGTTTCCGAAACGTCTGCAAGTAAGTGGATATTTTATTGGACTAGTCGTAAGAAATCACAACTAACAAGGGTCACATCCGGTATAAAACGAAAAACCTTGATCAAGCTCAACAACGAGCCGCTGTTGCGCGCCGTGCAGTGGGTACCGTTAATATACCAACGTGCGTGTACTGGCTGTATCGGAGATGGGAGGATTTGGACTTGGGAAGTGAACTTGATACTTTATTTGGTTTTATTTACCCTTCATCAGCCACACTGCCCATGCTGTTGTGTCCATAGTATTCTTTTCATGATGTGCACTTTCTAGTTTAACTAGATCTGCTTCAGTAGTGTCAGCAAATCTTGGTTGCTTAGCTGGCATCCCCTACTTCGTGTTGCTGTTGGTTGTCATGGTTAAGACCGGGGTACTCGCCCGGGTACTCGCGGTGGTAGTCACTGGTTCTGAAATGGGCTGATTTTCCGATTGGTTCGTACCATATTCTCTCTCAATAGCTTCTATTGTGTCTACTATATCATCATACGCCAAATCAACCCATAAATTGCTAAAATTAACCTCTAAATCCATGTTTACAACACATCGGATTCTAAACTTCGTATCGGTGCAGCCGGTTCTTCAGCTGAAAGTCAGCCGCCGGTATCGGCAGAGATCAAACATCAGCAATCACCATGGAAATTCGGGCACAGAAGTCATGTTTCATTTTTCAAAAAAAAATCTTTATTGACATTAAAGGAGTATTTCGTGATCCTAGCATCCTCTTTTTATGACATTTTTCTGTACATGTCCACGAAAAAAGCATATTCCTAAAATTTCAGTTGATTCCGATATTGCGTTTGCGAGTTATGCATGATTATGTGTATTACACTGCGCCATAGACAATACGTTGTAATTTCGTTCTGGTGCAATTCAAATTTCACAATATAAAATCTTTGCTAAACGAATTAATCTACAAGAAATATTTTGTACATAAACATTATGTAGCCAGAAGTTTCCAGTGATATAAAAATCTCAACTTTTTTTGAGAAAAGTGGGGGGATGAGGCTGTGGATCACGAAATGCCCTTTTAATTATTACAAAACTTAGTTGATTAATGTTACACAAGATTACTATGTACAAATATTTTCCTAAAATTGCATTCTTTGTTTACATTTTCTTGTTTATATTTTGCATCGGGGTTTCTCTGTGTGCAATTTATTTTTAGTGGTTATCGCCATCTTTAAATTCGCCGCCCTCATTTGCATAATGAAAGAAATCCATGGGGATCGGGGCCCCAATCAATTAAAATTCGGTGAAATGTCACAATTTTAGGTCATTGTTGTGCGCCTGACGTCACGAGACGCGGTCATTATACTTTTTCAATGACCTGCAACTGGGGTCGCGTATTTGAGATTTATGATCGGTGATTGGATTAAACACATCGTGTATATTAATGAGGTTATGAATGATCTTCAATGCATCATCATGCATCCGTGAAATTACTGTTTCCTTTAAGTGTTTATTATAAACTGCTCAAATAAAGAAAGTCCGCAGTCATATAACCTGTCCTACACCACAACCTGTTCTTGTTATGACAATTTGATTGATACCGCCGTGTGCAGAATCTTGTTATCTCCAGTTTGATACCAAATTTGCTACCAAACACTCCAAAGTGACAAAGATTGATACCAGTTTATGGCATTTGGTGCAGTTTCAAAAGTTGCAAATCAAAACTATGCACGCGGTCGAAATTGCTTAGCGTGGCAATGTGGTCAACGATGGGCCCCTATCAACTATCCCAAGTACGCGCTTTATTCAATGTTAATTTAAAACGCATGGATTGCTACAGTGCTTTACTGATGAATACTAGGGCACGATGCAATCGATATGACCATACAAGCGGTTGTTTGTCAATGGTCGCGCTCTGCATTCACCTGTACAGGTCCGCGTGGTCCGTTTTTAATTTGCAACTTTTGAAAATGCACCAAATTTCATATACTGGTATCAATCTCTCTGAATTTAGAGTGTTTGGTAGCAAATTTGGTACCAAATTGGAGCTAACAAGATTCTGCACACGACCTTATCAATTAAATTGTCATAACAAGATCAGGTTTTGGTATAGGACAGGTTACATGACTGCGGACTTTCTTTATTTGAGCAGTTTAGTTGTTGTTATCTGATCTGTATGTGGTTCTACATTCTTCCAACAACATTTTGCACTTGGATAGTAATGGTAATGGAGAATGCCTTGTATCTTCCTCTGTTTGCTCCATTTCTTAAAATGTGTAATGAATTTGATGACCAATTTCTTTTTGGTTGCTGATTTAAATACTGCACCAGCATTAATTAAAACTGAATTTTACATTTTTTGAAGTTGATAAACATTAAAAAACTTACCATAAAAGTTCACATTGTAAATTTTTGGTGGGACACAAAAGGGCTTCGTAATGAGGTAAATCATTTTTTAACAACAGCAATTTGTAATTATAAACATAAAAAGAGTTGCATTTGGTTTCGTAACTTACTTTCTATCTGTCCTCATTTGCGTCCATTTCTTTCTGGTGTCGCTAAACCATGCTAACCCATGGTTTAGCGACATTGTTTTCTTCCTCTTACATCTGCCAAAACGATCTTTTGCGTAAGGTTTGGTTAAATCCCTCAGCTTTTTTTCTTCATTTTTCATGTAATTTCTTGCTTGCCTTGATTTGGGTTTATTGTCTTGTCTTTTGATTACTCTTGCAAGCGTTATTGGCTGTTGAAAGAATGGGAAACATGTTATGAACAAAGAAAAAAAAATCTGTTGTGGCTTGAATGTAGGTGGTGGCTACCATTTTTTGTATCGGCCATAGGCTGTATATTTATTTAGCGGAGCAAAATGCTACTCACTTTTGATCACTTAGCTACACAATTTTTTAAATTATGTGTTTTTGTAAACAATCAAATTATATATATAAATAATTGTACATTAGAAACATCCAAGTATTATAAAAATCATATAATTGTGCAAATATTAAAAAGTAATAATAATTATGCCATTCCAGCATATGCTCCAAAATTGTTAAAAGCATAAAATCTCTCGCTCAACACTACTCAGCTCATTAATGGCAAAAGCATTTCCAGTTGCTTATGTCCAATGAGAAGCTTGGAAGTTTGAGAGTGCACTAAAAGCCGGAAAATACATGTTGTCATCCTGTCTCTACTCTACACCATTGGTATCGTCTTTAGGTGATTGTAATGAAATGCTTCTGCATTCTGAACAAATTTCCCAACCAGTGCACCTGCTAGAGACACCAACACATAGTGTAGATAGAACTTATGTTGACTCAACACATTCAATTGGTTTGCTATTCATAATCTGATGGTTCAAAATGCACGATTTCGTGCACTTCACAGTTATTTGTGCAGTAACCTTTGTAGCAGTTGATGCTTTTGGTCTTAATGGCAAATAAAACAAAAAAAAAAAAAAGGAAAAAAAGAAAACTGCAATGTACTTCTAAAATATTAATACATTGATCTTATAGAAAATGAGTCAACTAAATGAACCTGCAGAGTAAAATAATATAAAAAATAATCATGTTTTAAATTGTTAATTATTAAAACTACATGCATCTAAACAGGTTAAAGAGGGTTGGCTTACATTTGTCAAATTAAAGTCAGCTTGCCTCTTTATGTTTGTTCTATCCATATGCAGCCATGAAAGAGATATCTAGGAGATATCTATCTGCTGCATTGTGCCCAAATCCCAAATCATTTATTGGATTTTCATATTGTGCTCAATTTTAAATACAGAGGAGGTCGCAAAGCGACAGTCAAGAAAGCAACACCAGTGAAAAAGGCAGTGGCTGCACCAAAGAAAGCTGCCACTCCAGTCAAAGAACCTACTCCCAAGAAGACCAGAGGAGGACGAAAGGCAGCACCCAAGAAGGCAGCAACCCCAGTCAAGGCCAGTGCTCCATCTCCTGCCAA
Source organism: Amphiura filiformis (assembly GCF_039555335.1). Taxonomy (NCBI): domain Eukaryota; kingdom Metazoa; phylum Echinodermata; class Ophiuroidea; order Amphilepidida; family Amphiuridae; genus Amphiura; species Amphiura filiformis. The sequence continues at coordinate 46,119,721 of NC_092642.1, read as the reverse complement.
GGAACCGACTCCAAGGAAAACACGAGGAGGTCGCAAGGCTGCCCCTGCAAAGAAGGCAGCGACTCCAGTAAAGGCCACCACACCAGCTAAAGGTCGCGGTAAGAGGAGAGCACCTTCACCAGCCAAAGCTCCAGCAAAGAGAGCAGCCCCTGAACCAGCACCTTCCACACCAACACCCAAGAAAGCAAGAACAACAAGGAGCAAGAAGGTTGCAACTCCAAAAGCTGCAACCCCCAAACCAGTGAAGAGAGCAGCAACCCCTGAACCAACACCCAAGAAGGGAAGAACAACAAGGGGAAAGAAGGCTGCAACTCCAAATGTAGCAACCCCCAAACCAGCTAAGAAGGCTACAAAGAGAGCAGCAACCCCTGAACCAACACCTAAGAAGACAAGAACAACAAGAGGCAAGAAGGCTGCGACTCCAAAAGTAGCAACCCCTAAACCAGTTAAGAAGGCTACAAAGAGAGCAGCGACTCCTGAACCAGCATCCACACCAACACCCAAGAAGGCAAGAACAACAAGGTCTAAGAAGGCTGCGACTCCAAAAGCCGCAACCCCCAAACCAGCTGCAAGAGGAAGAGCAGCAGCCTCTAAGAAAGTAGCGGCATCACCTAAACCAGCAACGCCTAAGCCAACAAGAGGAAAGAAGGCAGCTGTAGTCAAGAAAGCAGCGACTCCTGCTGCAACACCAGCCAAGACACTTAACAAGGAAAGCTCCAGCAAAGGCAGCAGTGGCAAAAAAGTCTGCACCGTCACCATCTCCCGCAAAGCCTAGGTCCACCAGGTCAAAAAAGGTAGCTACACCCAAGAAGGTGCCAGCAAAAGCAGCAAAGGTCACAAAGGCAGCGGCAAAGAAAGTATCATCACCCGTAGCTAAGAGAACAACCAGGGCGAGGAGGAAGTAGACATTTAAAAAGTATATGAAGAACTTTATTTTATATTGATGAATAAATAAGATGCAGTGTATTTGTAGTTCGTCTATTGGCAGACACAAACAACAAGATAAGTCATTTAGTTGGAAAGTTGGAAGTTGTCTTGTTCACAGGATTTGGGGCAGCTTTTTGATCACATGTAATAATATGCCATGATGTGTGAACATGTACAATTACGCCTTAATTTGTACTTTGTAGCATTGCATAGCACTATCGGCCATAGGCTGTATATTTATTTAGCGGAGCAAAATGCTACTCACTTTTGATCACTTAGCTACACAATTTTTTAAATTATGTGTTTTTGTAAACAATCAAATTATATATATAAATAATTGTACATTAGAAACATCCAAGTATTATAAAAATCATATAATTGTGCAAATATTAAAAAGTAATAATAATTATGGCATTCCAGCATATGCTCCAAAATTGTTAAAAGCATAAAAATCTCTCTGGCTCAACACTACTCAGCTCATTAATGGCAAAAGCATTTCCAGTTGCTTATGTCCAATGAGAAGCTTGGAAGTTTGAGAGTGCACTAAAAGCCGGAAAATACATGTTGTCATCCTGTCTCTACTCTACACCATTGATACTGTCTTTAGGTGATTGTAATGAAATGCTTCTGCATTCTGAACAAATTTCCCAACCAGTGCACCTGCTAGAGACACCAACACATAGTGTAGATAGAACTTATGTTGACTCAACACATTCAATTGGTTTGCTCTTCATAACCTGATGGTTCAAAATGCATGATTTCGTGCACTTCAGTTATTTGTGCAGTAACCTTTGTAGCAGTTGATGCTCTTGGTCTTAATGGCGACTCCATTAAGAGTCTCTCTGCAAATGAAGCAGACAATATTTGTTTTGAGAGCATTACAATGCGTGACGGAACATGATCTGTAAGTTTGTTCATAATGCTCATTCTGATCCTGAATGTTTTGATTCCTTGCAGGGCTTTACCCAAAATGTTGAAAATATGATGAAGTTGTTTACTTTTCCTGCTCTGACATTTTTCCCAATCCACCACTGCAACTGGCTGACGACACTCTCTGTGGTAAGCTTCCCTAGTTATCATCCAAATATCCTGCATAGAATGGAAATGGCATTGATGCTTTTGCATTCTGACCACTGCACCAACCATACCAGTGGATTGAACTTGACATGTTGACACAAAATAAATTCATTGGGTTTGCCCTTCATGACTTGAATGGTTCAGAAGGCAAGAGTTTGTGCATTACAGTTATTTGTTAGGTTTACAGCAAATGACAGGAAATGCACAATTTATCCTGTTATAGTGACTTGTTACCTGATATTTACCCACCTTGTAATGAGGAGCCGTTGCAATTCCTCAAATGTGTTTGCTTGCTGTGCTTGCTTGCTATATTTGCAATTCTATTGTCGATGTGGATGATTACTTTTTTAAGTCGCTGCTTCTAAAGCAGCTTTTTGGTTGGTTCTCTCAGCACACTGCCCCTCCTCTTCTGCTGATATTCCCATGCCTCTCGGAATAGAGATCTAGCATTAACCTTGGAATGCAAACAGTGCTGCCTCCATCTCACTGGCAAGCATACTGGCGTCTGCCTCCTAGGTGTGTGTGATATGCCCCATGGATGTGGTGTGACATGTTCAGAGGCAGCCTGCCATCAGCATCATCTTTGAGGCTTTTAATGGCTGCCTCCAACATGCATAAATTGGAGGCCTATTTAATTAAAGCTCGAACAATAAAAACCATTGATGGGCCTAAGGATCAGAATGGAACGAGTGAGTTAAGACCAGAGGATTATGGCGGAAACAAAACACATTGAGATGGATCAAAGACTGAGATGACAAATCGGTGATGAAACCCTCATCAAGATTTGCACTTGGCAAAGACGTAGAATTGTCTTTGCCAATAGTTAGTAAGAAAACATTTTAATTAAAACAACACTTTACCTACGGCACACCCATGACACCGAAGGTGTCCTGAGGGTGGAGACCCTTGCTCCTCCCTGTCCTTACATACCTATATCAATCACGGTGATAAACAAATTAAAAGAACTGCCCAAATTATCAACACGTCTTTATCCCCAGACTCAAAAACGGTTTCTTCCCCTCCAACCCGCGGGCCTTTTCGGGCCGTTTCCTGATCTGGGATTGGTCCAGAAGCCGTTTTGGGCCATCAATGTACCGTTTTGAGGGTTATGATTGGCCGAAATTTCTGGGTGAAATCCCAGAAAACCGTATAACCAAAAATAATCAATTATCTCTACGCTTGTATCCAAGGTTCTACCAAACAAGTAGATCTCGAGGTAAAAATCCCCAAAATGCAACTTTGAAAAGAAAAATAAATAATTAAAATAACTGAATAAATTTTGAAAGAGTTTTAACAAGTTTTATCATGTTACGCGCCGCTGATGTCTAATAATAGATTGAGAAACCAAAGAAAATGATGTCCGCCGTGTTGCGATAAAAAGGTTTATAACAGCATCAAAATAACCTGGCCAACAGAGGGCGGTCATCCACTTTGTGACATAGAAATAAAAATAAATAAATTGAAATCGTGCGTCTTTGCAATAAAAATAACGTTGATTAAAGTATACGTTCGGCAACTTTGGTTGCCAAATGTCCGTCTCTGACTGATAACGCCCACTTTGGCAACCGCAACATTTTTCAGGTCTTCGGTTCGCATTGCAGCTTTATCTTAGTAACTTGCCGCTTCATCTAAGTCTTTTTTGCTTTTTCTCTAGCCATTCCTCTTGAGAACATCTTGAATTTCAAACAAAGCAATTTATTCTGTTATAGTGACTTGTTACCTTTTGATATTTACCCACTTTGTAATGAGGAGCCGTTGCAACTCCTCAAATGTGTTGGCTTTCCAGCTTGCTGTACTTGTTATATTTTCAATTGTATTGTTGATGTGGACGATTACTTTTTTTAAGTCGCTGCTTTTTGGTAGGTTCTCGCAGCACATGGTCCCTCCTGTTTTGCTGATATTCCCATGCCTTTCGGAATAGAGATCTAGCATGCACCTTGAATGCAAACAGTGCTGCTTTCATCTCACTGGCAAGTGTACTTGCATCTGCCTCTTAGGTGTGTGTGATATAATGTGCCCTCATGACATTCATCACCTTGCCGTATATGCTGTGACATGTTCAGAGGCAGCCTGCCATCAGCATCATCTTTGAAGCTTTTAATGGCTGTCTCCAATGTGGTAAAGTTACATGGCCTCAACATCTTTGTGAGTGGCATATTGTGTTGGTTGGACTGTGCTGGAAAAAATCCCATGATAGCTTTAGTAAATGACAGGATATTTGTATTCATCTCAACACAACAAATGATAACAATAAAATCAAACGGTAAATTTACAGTTATGATTAAATATGAACATATTGTAAACGTCAAACAATTAATACTATAATAATAATAATGATAATAATAATAATGCAATGGAAAAAAAAGTAATAGCAACATGTTTCTTTAAAATACTTGGTGCATCCCTTTGTAGAGGTGCTTGCCATGAGCAAGGCACCAGGATCAAGTTGATGGATCTTGGCCAACTTCATCATGTTCATCTGTTCAGGATTCCATCATACCATATTGCACAGTAAGTTGAAACGAAATGATTCCTAACGCTTGAGTATGAAACCGCAAAGGACATTAAAGGTCAGGTCAAATTTAAAGTTGCTCCGATCGGGCTGTAACTCGGGGGAAAATGTAGTATAATCAGACAGACTTTCTCAGTCTACCTGAATCTTATTGCACCATATACCCATTAATTGCGTGAAGAGTGCCAACTGCATTGAAGTTGGAAGCTGATATAGCTCTTACTTAATCAACTTGAATTTGCAGCAGCAAGAAATGCTGTCGTTCTCTAGTGTTTATATAATTTATAAAATCAATAGGTACATGAATTGAAACTTAACCGACATTTTCCTCAACTTTCAGTGCCATTTTTTTGTTAAAGTTAAGGATTCTGTCTATATCTTCTTGATTAATTGGTACTTTTGAGTTGTTTGTGTGGTTGTTTGCAACTGGCAGCTGCATTGACAGTGCTGGTGGTGACAGTGCTGGTGGTGACGATGGTGGTGACGGTGAAGGTGGTGAAGATGGTGACGGTGAAGATGGTGCTGGTGGTGATTGTTGTAGTGATTGCAAGGCGACTGCTATGGCTGGTTTAAATATTAAAAGAAATATTTGGATAATAAAAGTAGATGGGGTTTCTCTACTGGAATTCATAATAAATAAGTAATACTGAATAAAAAAAAACCTCAATGCGCTTCACATAATAAACAACAATACAATCAGAGATACATATGATGATATGACAGCAAAAATATTTGATTATACAATAAGAATAGTTTAAAAATTTAAAAATAAATAGGTTTAAATTAAATTTAAATTAAATGGCCTTGACATTGATGACGTCTATGGTTTCCAAGAGTGTGTGGTTCCTAGTAGTTTCTCTCCCTATGGTAAAATAAGCACAGACTGTTCTGCTGGCTGATCCTGAATGTTTTTGATTCCTTCCAGGACCTTACCCCAAAATGTTGAAAAGTTGTTCAGCTCCCTGCTCTGACATTCCTCCCAATCCCACCTCGGTTAAGACATGTCAAAGTGTGTAAAAATTCACCCCAGAGTGAAAATAGCTATGTTTAATTTCTAATGTGTCTTTTCTAGGGTAAAATTGTTTGTAGAACATGATTTTTGTTATCAAAACGTGTGCATCGTACATCGTTTTGCTACAAAATGTTGATTTGTGGCCGATTTTGCCCGAAAAACGCACTTTTTGGGTGACAAAAATTTTCACATGCCAACTTCAGGGATCTTTGGCCGTTGCCAGAAGCTTTTGCAGGCAGGGTTAAGCTTCTCTTTGTACATCATGAACGATGAAACAGGGCATCTTGCGTTGCCAGGTTTTTCCATCATAATTCCTCCTTGGCTTTTTTTCTGTGTCATTTTTTGGCGATTATTTTATGTTAGAGTGTCTTGAAGAGTGATGAAATGTTTCCCTCCCTCCTTCAAATCTCTCCAATGTCATCTCTCACAAATATTCTCGCCCTCGGTTGCAGAAATAGAGCATGACGTCAAAAAATACCTTGTCTTGTAGGCCTAGTGGAGTTGACCTGCTTCTTTGTATTATCGTTATCCGCCGATTCTATGATATCTTGTAAGCTGTCATCATCGACGAGAGCAAACCGAGGTTGAGATTGGGCCATGTTTTAACTAGTTTTTGACCATTTACTTCCAGCACTATGGTCGATCGTAGCGTTGTCTGCAAGTAAAACAAAATCATCGCACTGACCCATCTCTGCTACAGTCGTAATGTCACACTTGGCCATGACGCATTCTAAACAGCGATATTATTCAATCAAGAAGAAGCTATTGCCCGGGAAAAGTCATTTTAAAAAAGACTATTCCCCGGGAATAGTTCAGTTTTACGTAATTCTTAAACAAGGAGGGCATAGCTAATTCAATGACTGCACTTTTAACCAATCAGATGACAGGAATCTATATATGAGGTATATAAAATGGGCTATTTCATTTAAAATCCACACTACCCCTGTGGAAGATTTTGGATATGTTCCGCAGGGCCAGGGAGTATGAATTTCACATTATTAGTGACATTAGGCAGCTCCATTTGAAACTCACCCACCCTCTATGAAAGATTCCGGTTGAATATTTCTCATTAGGTGTATGAAAATCAAATGGAGCTGCCTAATGTGCTGATTCCATTTGAAATTTGTACTCCCCCTTATGGAACATATTTCTAAAATCTTCCACAGGGGTAGTGTGGATTTTAAATGGAATGGTCCAATAGATATTATTACCAACAGGTTGGAGTGGTCCCAGTAATTTGTATTAAAAACGTGTTTTCTGCTGTAATTTAGGAATTATGTGTCCATCTCCATTTATGACATAAGCGTAACTTAACCCTAACCGCCTAGGGCTTTTTGGCGACGGGAAGGGAAAGAAGGAAAGAATAAAAGGAGAAAAGAAGGAAAGAAGTTGTTTGCTCTGGGTGGGATTCGAACCCGAGACCCCTCGCATGCCAAGCACTCGTTCGGCGACACTTTGCCACGGGTCTTGGGCTTCGCTGGCCAGCAAAACCGTGCCTATATATCACTTAGGGCGATTGCGTCATCACACCACGTGGGATGCATGCACTGAACAGCGCATATATCAAGTAGTATTTTGTAGTATTCAGGAGGGTTAGGGTTAAGCTTTGTCCCCCAAAAAATTTGTTGTTGCATCTAAAATTTGCATGAAGTAGCATAAAAATACAAATTTTTGTTTGTTCTTGTGGGCATTAAAATGCCTCTGCAAGGAATAAGGTCTCTGTAAGGACATTCCTCCAGAAGCAAGTATGAACTATTTGTATATATTATGCAAGCAAACACAATAAAACACTTAGTACTGCTAAATCTAGTATATATAGTGATTAAAAACTAAAAAATGTTGTAGGGCCGCAACACACATATTTTAATATGATGAAGTTTTTTCTTGAATTCTAAGAGAGAATTAAAAAAATCTGACCCAATTGACACAGCCTCTCTCTTTTTGCCATCAAAATTAAGATTCTTGGTATAAGAAAGCTCAGAATTTGCCTCATAACCCAAGTTTAATTTTAGGCCTGATATATAATATATGCCAATGCTAAAGTGCGAAAAGTGACGGCTTCATACTGCACTGTGGTGCACCACATGTACTACTATATTGTCTAGTATAACATTTTGCATATCCTAACTGCTTGAGCAACTGAACTTGTTATCATACTGAGGCTTTCACATAAGGTTGTTCATATACCCAGTACCAAAATTGGGACCACTTGCCTTTAATATAGAGCAAGCACCCAATCCGCATGGATGAGGCAATATTGGGAATTAGGTGTTGTGTTCAGCAGATGGAAACAACATGATGATACTGTGCACAGTAAACAGGTGATAGCATCATAATGCTGATTACAAACCAGTTCTAGCAGAAAAAGCCTGATTGAAACATCTGATGAGTGATAAACCATGAATAATACCATCACTGTATGTGGTGTAATCAAGCAAAATCAGTCTGAAGTCGGACATATTCAATTTTCAGTTTCTTATAGGATTGTAAATATGTGACCGTTCACGGCGAATGAGCCGTAAATTCCTCCCCCGGTCAATTTTGTTTTATTTCATGTTTAACAAATATACATCATAAGCTTTAAAATGGTATATCAGTTGACTTCAAACGATACCCAAAAGCGGGGTTATAGTTTGTTAAACTTTGCTCCTTCAACGACATTGAATACGACATTCGTACACATTTTACGCTGTAACTCAGAATACAATTTAGGGAATTTACGGCTCATTCGTGCTGTACGGTCACATATAGCATTTGCAAAGCTACATTTTGCAGAAAACCCCATTGAATTTGGACAACCAGTTTAAAATATATGATCAGTTTTAGGAGTTTCCAAAACAACAGGAAACAAAAGGAAATACTTCAGTTTTTAGGCCGGCTGTCTTAAAACCAATATTTCAGATTTCTGACTGATTTTGCTTGATCACATCACATATGTTTTCAGTAACTTCAGTTCACTTAGATACATTATTGGAAACTCTACTGGTATTTAAAAATATCTTGAAAGAAAAGTAGTTCCTAGGACCTGTAGTTTTCCTATTGTCAACAACAGTACAACTTTCTTAGTGCTATTTCCATTCAATTTCACCTGAAGTATTTTTGTCTAACCACATGCTGTTCAGAAGTTGCTTATTCCATTTGAAATCCATACACCTATGGAAGACATGACCTTAATCTCCCACAAAGGGGATGTGTATTTTAAATGGGGTTACCTGAATGGGTGACTCGGCTCCATTTTCTACACCCCCTGGGTAGGAGATTAAGATCATGACTCTTCCATAGGTGTATCATGATTTCAACTGGAGCAGCCCATTGTGGCGCTTATTTAGAAATTTAACTAAAATTATGACTGTATTATATATTTAAAATTGGTTTGTTAGAAACCAGTTAGGTCTGTAACAAAAGTTTCTCTCATAATATCTTATGAATTATATGATTCAATAAAATATTATTAAAACTGCATGTGTGACTGAGTGAATTTAATGTGTTATAGACTGGTCTATATTGTAGTCGGAAATAAACCAAATTGTTCAAGGGCAATTGGGCCTTTTAAAAGTTTGAAAACTTTACACAGGGCCACATTTGTGGCCCTGTGTAATAATAAGCGTAAAGTCTTTAAGTCGTTAGTCTCTCAAAATGCCCTGGCTACTGTTTTGGCGTTCACACACCTGTTCAAGCCACTAAATATGTCTGTATGCCCTTTGTGAATGGGGGGCAATGGGCCATTCACGAAGGATAATACTACTGGCTTATTGTTGTACACAACGCTCTGCAGGGTCTATTGTTCTATTGTTTCCGATTAGAGCGCTGACATATTGGAAAATGTGCCAATCAATATTCATGAGAGTGTACATTCAACGTCCAGGTTGCGAAATTGGGTGAGTTGTGTTTGGTAGGTGTGAAATACATCTGACTGGGCGTTTTAATTACGTAACGAATAAAAGCATTGACATCGTCGAATGGCTGCCCAGTGCTGTTATGTGTTTAGTTATTATATAGGCCTAATAATTATTATTAAATGTATTCATCATTCCTTTCTTTTCCTTCTCTGTACATATTCTTTCCTAGACCTACACTTTATCACTCCCTCGCTCTCATTGTCCCTCTCACCCTCCCTCTCTCATTCCCATCATTTTCCTTATATTTCTATTTATCTACTTGTCTTTATTATATTTTTTAATTCTCCTTCCTCCAGCCCTCTCTCATTCTCCATATCCCTCCTCCCTCTTCCTCCCTCCTCCCTCCCAAGACTTCTCACAGATGGGAATCTGCCCTCCCCAACCCCTCCCCTCTTTGGGTACGCCACTATTTCTATACCAATCTCCTTCTTAAAATAAGATTAAATGGAAATTTCTTAAAACAACCTTCATAGGCCTATACTTATACTTACATGTATACGTAGACCGATTACCATTATAGTGTAATACAGATATATGGACTGGACATGGCAGCCTTCATACATTCTAATGTGTTATCGATCACCAAGAGCATTCAATTTATTTAAATGAAACGCCTATCGTCAGGTGGGTGGTAAAGATGATGGCATCGACAGCTAAAGCCTCCTTATAGTCTTCAGACCCACACAAGCACACATTTGGGATACATGACTACAATGGTACCACTTTACACATGACTGCCCTTACACATGACTGTAGCGTGGTCACTTATTGATACTCGCCTGTTGTGTAGAGCGTTAATATGATGCCGGATCAGTGACCAATTTAATGGCGGAACCCCTTTCTTCGAAACAATGGTACCACTTTTATGAATAGCCTGTCGCAACTTCTAATCGGCATCAAACGAACAAAAGATTATATAATCTATTGCGACTCTATTTCTATTAAAAGCTCTTTGGTTGTACAGATGCACGGCAAACAAAGAACATCACAGTCGGACTGAATGTCTTGAAACTATCTACTCAGCGAACTTTATATTAATTTCCTTGCAGGTCATATTTAGTGACACTTTTAAAGACCTCAGACTTGCTGAAGATTTTAATGTTACAATGGTTCACATTCTGTGACACTTCCAAAGACCTCCAACTTGCTGAAGATTTTAATGTTATAATGGTTCACATTCTGTGATACTTTCTAAGACCTCCGACTTGCTGAAGATTTTAATGTTATAATGGTTCACATTCTGTGATACTTCCAAAGACCTCCGACTTGCTGAAGATTTTAATGTTACAATGGTTCACATTCTGTGACACTTCCAAAGACCTCCGACTTGCTGAAGATTTTAATGTTATAATGGTTTACATTCTGTGATACTTTCTAAGACCTCAGACTTGCTGATGATTTTAATGTTACAATGGTTCACATTCTGTGACATCCAAAGACCTCAGACTTGCTGAAGATTTTAATGTTACAATGGTTCACATTCTGTGACACTTCCAAAGACCTCCGACTTGCTGAAGATTTTAATGTTACAATGATTCACATTCACATTCAAATGTTTTCAAAAAATGTTATTGTAAACTATTTTTGCAAACATTTTTGCCAAATATTTTGTCAACACTTAAATAACATTATGTTAAAATATTTGCACTCAGCAAACACAGAAATGTTCTTAAAATGTTTTTTCAAAACGTTTTAATAACATTTAAATGTCGGGTTATATAAAGGTCATGAAAACGTTTTAAAAACGTTATTGCAAATATTTTGGGCAAACATTTTTCGCAAAATATGTTTTCAACCCCAAAATAACATTCTCTTTAGAATGTTTTGTATCAAGTTTTCAAAAATGTTTTTGGAATGTTATTAAAACGTTTTTATACCCTTTATATAACCCGACATTTAAACGTTTTCTGTAAAACATTTTTGTTTGCTGAGCAGTAGATTATCAGAAAATGATTTTTAATGTTATGAAAACGTTTTATACCCTTAATATACCCTTTATATAACCCGACATTTAAACGTTTTCTGACAACCTTTTATAACCTTTTGCGAATGATGTCGAAAACGTTTTGTGTTTGCTGGGTTGCTGAAGATTTTAATGTTACAATGGTTCACATTCTGTGACACTTCCACATGTCTTGAAACTATACCTACTCAGCGAACTTTATATTAATTTCCTTGCAGGTCATATTTAGTGACACTTTTAAAGACCTCAGACTTGCTGAAGATTTTAATGTTACAATGGTTCACATTCTGTGATACTTTCTAAGACCTCCGACTTGCTGAAGATTTTAATGTTACAATGGTTCACATTCTGTGACACTTCCAAAGACCTCCAACTTGCTGAAGATTTTAATGTTACAATGGTTCACATTCTGTGACACTTTCTAAGACCTCCGACTTGCTGAAGATTTTAATGTTACAATGGTTCACATTCTGTGACACTTCCAAAGACCTCCAACTTGCTGAAGATTTTAATGTTACAATGGTTCACATTCTGTGATACTTTCTAAGACCTCCGACTTGCTGAAGATTTTAATGTTACAATGGTTCACATTCTGTGACACTTCCAAAGACCTCCAACTTGCTGAAGATTTTAATGTTACAATGGTTCACATTCTGTGATACTTTCTAAGACCTCCGACTTGCTGAAGATTTTAATGTTACAATGGTTCACATTCTGTGACACTTCCAAAGACCTCCAACTTCCCAGTAAACACAAAAACGTTTTAAAACGTTTTAAATAAGTTATGTTGTGGGTTTTGGTTTAGGTAAAAACGTTTTAATAACATTAAAATGTCGGGTTATATAAAGGTCATGAAATCGTTTTAAAACGTTTTGTATGAAAATACACTACAACAATATTTTTAAATGTTTTCAAAAATGTTATTGTAAACTATTTTTAGAAACAGTTTTGCCAAATATTGTGTCAATACTTAAATAACATGTTAAAATGTTTGAACCCAGCAAACACAGAAATGTTCCTAAAATGTTTTTTTTCAAAACCTTTTAATAACATTTAAATGTCGGGTTATATAAAGGTCATGAAAACGTTTTTAAAACGTTATTGAAAATATTTTGGGCAAACATTTTTCGCAAAATATTTTTCAACCCCAAAATAACATTCTGTTTTAAATGTTTTGTATCAAGTTTTCAAGAATGTTTTTGGAATGTAATTAAAACGTTTTTATACCCTTTATATAACCCGACATTTAAACGTTTTCTGTAAAACATTTTTGTTTGCTGAGCAGTAGATTATCAAAAATGTTTTTAAGGTTATGAAAACGTTTTATACTCTTAATATACCCTTTATATAACCCGACATTTAAACGTTTTATGACAACCTTTTATAACCTTTTGCGAATGATGTCGAAAACGTTTTGTGTTTGCTGGGTTGCTGAAGATTTTAATGTTACAATGGTTCACATTCTGTGATACTTTCTAAGACCTCCGACTTGCTGAAGATTTTAATGTTACAATGGTTCACATTCTGTGACACTTCCAAAGACCTCCGACTTGCTGATGATTTTAATGTTACAATGGTTCACATTCTGTGATACTTTTTAAGACCTCCGACTTGCTGCAGATTTTAATGTTACAATGGCTCACATTCTGTGACACTTCCAAAGACCTCCGACTTCCCAGCAAACACAAAAACGTTTTAAAAACGTTTTAAATAAGTTATATTTTGGCTTTTGGTTTAGGTAAAAACGTTTTAATAACATTAAAATGTCGGGTTATATAAAGGTCATGATAACGTTTTAAAACGTTTTGTATGAAAAACACACTACAACAATATTTTTAAATGTTTTCAAAAAATGTTATCGCAAACTATTTTTGCAAACATTTTTGCCAAATATTGTGTCAATACTTAAATAACATTATGTTAAAATATTTGAACCTAGCAAACACAGAAATATTCTTAAAATGTTTTTTTTCAAAACCTTTTAATAACATTTAAATGTCGGGTTATATAAAGGTCATGAAAATGTTTTTAAAACGTTATTGAAAATATTTTGGGCAAACATTTTTCGAAAAATATTTTTCAACCCCAAAATAACATTCTGTTTAGAATGTTTTGTATCAAGTTTTCAAGAATGTTTTTGGAATGTTATTAAAACGTTTTTATACCCTTTATATAACCCGACATTTAAACGATTTCTATAAAACATTTTTATTTGCTGAGCAGTAGATTATCAAAAAATGTTTTTTAAGGTTATGAAAACGTTTTATGGCCACGCGTTTTGAACTCGCCACCCAAAAATGGTGGTGTTGTTACGCTTTTCCAAATCGAGACTCGTTCAAATTGTTATATCTCTGCTTAAACAATAGGTATTGAAGTGTGTTTGGTGTCATTTTGTAGCTATATAAGTGCCCTAACAGACCGCCAAAGGAGAATTGTTTATCAGCTAAGATAGTGGAGTTAGAGTTGTTTGAGTTCAGAATGACCGAGGTGGTGGATGAGGCGGTGGCGGATGAGGCGGTGGCGGTATGTGCAAAGTCTATGGGAAATAAAGATTTTGTGTGTGTGCGTTGAATCAACTGATCATATCTTTGCATCCATATGGGCTACAGACATGGTTAAGAGCTCTTTTGAAGGATTATTAATTCTGCTAATTGTTTTGAATCATTTTTAACTCTTTATGATTGGTTTAGTCTATAAAATGCAAACTTTTATGTACAAAACTACCTGTTTTCATATTAAACACTGTAGTAAGCAATGCGGATGTCTTCAAAATCTAAAAGTTGCTGTAAATTTTAATTACTTATCCTATCATAGTCAAAGTTTACATTTTCTGAGAGGAAATTTGATGAGGAATCTAAATATGGACTTACTTTTTTTGTATGGGTTAGGGGTAAAATGTTTCAGTTCAAAATATGTTGAATTGTAAAAAATTTGAACATATTTTGGGACACCCTGTATTCGAGATTACCAAACAGCTGTGATTTTTTTTCTTCCAGAGTCAGTAGGCTCCCCCTAACCTCTAACCAAATCAATGTTGTTTACTTTCAGTTTATAACTGCAAGTTAGTAATAAGCAATGCATTAAATGACCCATTTTTTATTTGGATTTTTTTATTCCACCCTGTATAACTTCAAGGTCACCCTGTACAGTGAGTTGAAATGTGTATATTTAAATTGCTTTTGCCTTCAGCTTTCCAAAAATGTATACTTTTGCTAGTTTAGGGTTGATAGTTGTGGAGATATTCTAATTTGAAACTTGATTGGTGTAAAAATTCATAATATTTGTGATGTAACGCTAAGGGTGGCGAGTTCAAAACACGTGGCCTTATACTTTTAATATACCCTTTATATAACCCGACATTTAAACGTTTTCTGACAACCTTTTATAACCTTTTGCGAATGATGTCGAAAACGTTTTGTGTTTGCTGGGTTGCTGATGATTTTAATGTTACAATGGTTCACATTCTGTGATACTTTTAAAGACCTCAGACTTGCTGAAGATTTTAATGTTATAATGGTTCACACTCTGTGACACTTTCTAAGACCTCAGACTTGCTGAAGATTTTAATGTTACCATGGTTCACATTCTGTGACACTTCCAAAGACCTCCGACTTGCTGATGATTTTAATGTTAGAATGGTTCACATTCTGTGATACGTTTTAAGACCTCCGACTTGCTGCAGATTTTAATGTTACAATGGTTCACATTCTGTGACACTTCCAAAGACCTCCGACTTGCTGATGATTTTAATGTTAGAATGGTTCACATTCTGGGATACTTTTTAAGACCTCAGACTTGCTGAAGATTTTAATGTTATAATGGTTCACACTCTGTGACACTTTCTAAGACCTCAGACTTGCTGAAGATTTTAATGTTACAATGGTTCACATTCTGTGACACTTCCAAAGACCTCCGACTTGCTGAAGATTTTAATGTTACAATGGTTCACATTCTGTGACACTTTCTAAGACCTCCGACTTGCTGAAGATTTTAATGTTATAATGGTTTGCATTATGTGACACTTCAAAGAACTACTTACTGAAGATATTAATGTTATAATGGCTTGCATTATGTGACACTTCAAAGACCTCCAACTTGCTGAAGATATTAATGTTATAATGGCTTGCATTATGTGACACTTCAAAGACCTCCTACTTGCTGAAGATATTAATGTTACAATGGTTCACACTTTGTGACACTTTCTAAGACCTCAGACTTGATGAAGATTTTAATGTTATAACGGTTCACACTCTGACACTTCTAAGACCTCAGACTTGCTGAAGATTTTAATGAATTTTTTAATTTGTTTATCAGGATGTTGATTTGAAAGTGCAGCCTATAACCTTTAACTTCTTGGACATTGCCCCTACTTTGCATGAACAGGTCACAAATTATACTTTGACCACTGAAATGATTCTACTCTTAAATTTAATTTTATAAACAAAATTTACACAAAATATTTAAGCTCTGACACCAAAACAAAGGACAGGGCAAACTGTTGTCATAACAGATTACTAGTATTTTGTTAACAACCCCGCAAAACATTTCGACATCATTTGCAAAAGGTTGCCAGAAAACGTTTAAATGACGGGTATAAAACGTTTTCATAACATTTCAAAAACGTTTTGTGATAACTTACTGCAAATATTCGTAACCTGTACAAAGATGATGCTTTTTGTCAAGTTTTTATATTTGATAATTATATCTGTATGGAGTTCATATTCTGGTACATTTTCACGATTAAAAAACACTGATCCTAAAAGAAGGCTATTTTCCAAATGTCAGACAGGTAATAAATAATTTGATTTTTATATTTCTGGAGTAATGTTTCATACAGTGCACAAGGTACCAGTTATGTTTCCCCCTGTATACAGGTATATCCTAAACAAAGACAGATAGCTGCATCTTTCAGCTTGGATTTAAGGCCTCTTTCGTTTTGTTGAAATTGTTAAGACATGATGATCCGCGCTTAACGGGTTAGGCCATTTTAAATCGACTTTCGAAAAGTTTTTTGATACATTCATTGATTTCTCAAAAAGTAAAAATCGCAGTTTAACAAATAACGGTTCAAATGAAAGCCATTATTGGGGCTAATTGTTGTATCACTATGAAAGGCCTGACACCAATATAAACACTTATTTCGGTGACCCAAGTTCATGGTCATTTCTGCTCACGCACTTTTTACAGATGGCCTAGAATTTCATATTTCGGTTTCAGCGATTGCCCGAAAAAGGTGGTATGTTTTTGAAAAGCGTTTCCGCTTGGAATGTAGATAGTTGTTGTTGCTATTACTGTTCGCGATTTTAATTTATGCACTTTTTAGCCGACAATTTTCAATGCATTTTACATAATAGAAATGTCGCTGGCATAAATACCGATATTTTTAACAGTATCGTTTTTAAAATCAAAATACCATCCAAAAGAGTTCCCAATACTTTTATGAAACCGTAGATACCAAATCGGACTGCAGGTGATGAACAGATTTTGAACTAGAATTAAAAGAACCAGCGTAGGCCTTCTCAAAATGTACTTTTTAAAAATATCGAGTTGTTTAATTTTGGACTGCTTTTTCCTTGTTTTTTATAACAAGAAAATGCTTTACATACCCCAAACTTCTCACATAGTCTTGGCTAAGTGTCCGTTACTGGTTGATATTATTAGAATTAAACGATTTTCATGATTAACTTACTTTTACCGCAATGTTTTCCCTCGCAATGTTCAAATATATCCCCAAAATGGCGTTGCTTTCTGTCTCACATTAATGACAAGGTTATCCCAAGATGTGTGAGAGTTTCTGACACTATATTCACGGGTATTCTATAGCTATTCAAACATATACAAATTTGGCTGGTTTGCGATAAGCTATACCATTTTCACCCTGATGTGGTAGACTGGATCCTTCAGTTTTTCAACAACTACGCACGGTCATCGGGTTGTGCTGTTGGTGAATAAGGCAAAGTGACGGATTGTGGGTAAATAAAGACGCCGTCATTAGAGGCCAGAAGGATTCAGGCTACTGATATGGCAGTGACATCAGCACTGTATGAATTTCATTACACTCCCTAGCGTTCGATCAAAGCGCTGGTGTACACTCGCACGCGCTTAAAGACACCGCATAGATGCGCGAGCGAAACAGCTGCTTCAACGCGTTGACGTCACTGCCCCACGGCATCGGGGTGAAAACTGGTATAGGTCAGGCTTCCTCAAATAGGTTTGTTGAAGCGCCACGTGAAATAAAGACTGAAAAGCGCCACTCAATGGCTGCGAAGCAGCTTTCGCGGTGCTTTAGCACGGCCGGGGAGTCAGAGGGTGCCCCCTGTGAAGTTAACGTGGTTTTTTTTTAAGTTGAGGTGCAAATGACGCCATTTGGTGCAATATTTTGCACTATTTTAGCCTGTCTTTACACGGAGAACATGGGAATTTATTTATTTATTTATTTATTTATTTATTTATTTTAAATCTAAACGGCGCCACTCGGGAAGCCACGCTATTTGCGGACCCCTGGTATAGGTAATAGATGACTATGAAAACTTTCCGCATACCGAATATGGGTTTAGCCCATATTTAATTGCCTTTAGGCCCTATGATTTATTTTTAGAAAAGAAAGCCTAAGACTGGAGCCTAATCAATTGAGAAGGGAATGGATTTTGTCACAGTAATATCAAAATTAATATCGTCCATAACAAGAAGGAATGCATCACGATTTTTCGATATCCAGCTATAGTATTTTAATTGATTTACACTGAACATGAAGCTATAATATCTCTACTATATAGCTTCATGCATGGACATTTGCAGACCGACCTTCTCCATGTAGCGAGTACCACATTAGATTGTGTTTACAAGAAATATATAATAAGCGCCACTTCCACGAAATGTCCTATATGCCAGCAACTTTGATGATAATATATTATCTACAACATCACACCTGTTTTTCAAGAACTCTCTTTTATCTATTCACCTCAAAGAAAGGATTAGAATTATTATAATAGAATCCCTGACCTGATGCAACGCATTTTAATGAGTTGCTGAGGACTAGAAATCTTTATGGTCGAATGAACAACGTATGACCACTACACAGGTCAATGGCCTTATTGTGTTCTGGCGGGTTATTTAAAAGCACGGTCCCTGAATTTTTCCAGACAAGGAACAATAGGAACAAATTGCCTGGCAATGGGGTCACATATAATCCCAGTCTATAGTGTGATCAGAACATTATAGGCAGGTAATCATTATAGTATAATCAGTACGAAAAGTCCAATGCGATTTTTAATGTATTTTAAAAAATTCAAAGAACCACTTTTTAGCGGGAATTTTTGCAAGTTACACAGCTGAAGTTGTAAAATGGTTGACATACTACAATATTACGGCGTAAACAAGAATATGTTTGTTTGGTCTTTGTTCCTACAGCCACATCCCTTAAAACTAGCATCGTGCTTTCATTGATGATGGACATGGCATAAAAGTGCAACTTTTGATTTTGTTCCTTCCTTAGGTTTTAGATCACCGTTTCTTTAATTCTCAACCAACTTTGATACTAAAGGGTACAGTTATTGGCTGCTTGTTTTCATTTTTACATATTTGTCTTTGTTTAGGATATATAGGGGTGACCATAACTGGTACCTTAATTCTTTGCCGCACTGTATTCGCCGGCGAAGTGACGTATAATAATCAGATTAACTACCATAGCAATAGGTGAAAACAATTTTTGAATATATCCCGCTGCACAAGCAAGTTGCACTCATCACCTGTGTATGCCTGCAATCATATATTGAATACAATACCTCTCTTTTCAAAGATACTAACGTTACAGGTGCGAGTGATCAACATGATATTGTTCAATGCAGAGGTACTGCGTGAACGTACTAGGGCTGCACGGTATAATCAAAAATTGTTTTCACCTATTGCTATGGTAGTTAATCTGATTATTACGTCACTTCGCCAGCGAATACTTTTCACAGTCAGAAGTAACAAATGTTGTCATAACATCATATGATGCTTAATCTGCATATATATTTGGTTAAAAATTCAAAGAACAGACCTTCCAGAATAGGTAGTCGTTACTCTGAGTTTCATGTCTAAAAGGCAATCGTCAGACGACACGATGAAATGCTTTGGGTGGATTACCATCTCTTAGGAATGTGAAAAAATATACATTCCATGGTGTCAACACAGCCAAAGTCTATTCAGAGTCAGTCTGTCTATCGGAGATAGTCAGAAAGTGCTCAACTGCAAAATAGGAGCGTAATAACAACATTTTACTCAAGTTAGACTATCTTTTGAATAAATAGCTCAATCCCAAAAGGGAGAGCGTATAAAAATTCAAAGAACAGACCTTCCAGAATAGGTAGTCGTTACTCTGAGTTCCATGCCTAAAAGGCAATCGTCAGACGACACGATGAATGCTTCGGGTGGACTACCATCTCTTAGGAATGTGAAAGAATATACATTCCCTGGTGTCAACACAGCCAAAGTTTGAATTTATACGCTCTCCCTTTTGGGATTGAGCACTTTATTCAAAAGATAGCCTAACTTGAGTAAAATGTTGTTATATATTTGGTTAAATAGAATTAAATATCAAGACTTAGTATGAAAAATAGTCACTTCTACCTTCATGTAGGAAATATGTTGTTTTTGTATCTTACAACCGGGATGTCACATCACAAAACCGTGCAAATTTATCTGAAAGAAGTCATTCAGAGAACTTGTATATTATACTCCCCATTAAGTCTGTGTCCCAGGTTTAAGTGCAAATATTATACCATCAATTATAATTTACTCAAGGAATCTGATAATCAAATCAACAGTATGTAACAAGGTAAGGGAGGAAGTTTTCATGCATACATTTTATTTTGAAGTGCTAATATATTTTCAATGTAATAAAAATAATTGTCCATTGTTTTTATGATATTCCAAGAAGCTTTCAATAAATCTTTTACCGGTGGAAGACAGTTATCTCTGTGCGAGTGTTTCCATTGTAGCTATATACTGCGCCAATAAAGTATCCTTACACTTGGAAAAATAATCACAATTTCCAAACTGAACAATATTGGGGTAAATTTGTTTTTTTAATAGATGCACTATCTAATCCTTCACATTATGACACCACATTGAATCCAACGTGACCTCAAGAAGTAAAGTTACAAGCAATTGAATAGACGAAGGTCCAGTTTTAAAGTGACAAACTGGCCTATTCAAAACTCCACAGATTAGACGTCACGTTCGAGAGTGGAGAATGGCTAATTTATGCGTTTGGCTTTAATTAAAAATAAAAAAAAAAAAAAAAAAAAAAGAACTGACAATAAAATGAAAGATATGAAAAGTACAGAGAAGAAAAAACTGAAATAAAAACTGCTTTAAATAACGGTTCATTGAAGAATCTTTTTGCGCCTTGTATAGGCCAGTTTGTCACTTTTAAAACGGGACCTTCGTCTATTCAATTGCTTGTAACTTTACTTCTTGAGGTCACATTGGATTCAATGTGGTGTTATAATGTGCACGATTATATAGTGCATCTATTAAAAAAAACAAATTTACCCCAATATTGTTTAGTTTTGAAATTATGATTATTTGTCCAAGTGTAAGGATACTTTATTGGCGCAGTATAGCATTAGGTGAAGGAAAAATATCTCTGTGTGTTTTGCAGAATAGCATGAGAGAAAGTGGTGTTTTGTAGAAAATTGCATTTGAAAATTTACCAATTTCTGAACACTCACTGTGAAGCAAACAATTAAAAAAATGGTATGTAACTAAGTTTGTTGTTCATGTTCACATCATTGGAACATCTTTAACCATTTAAAGGAGTATTTCGTGATCCTAGCCTCCTCTATTTATGTCATTTTTCATTAGATATCTACGAAAAAATCTATTCCCAAAATTTCAGTTGATTCCAATTTTGCGTTCGCGAGTTATGCATGATTATGTGTATAACACTGCTCCATTGTAATTTCGTTCTGGTGCAGAATTTCACGATATCTTTGCTAAACGAATTAATCTGCAAGAAATATTTTGTACATAAACATTATGTAGCCAGAGGTTTCCAGTGATATAAAAATCTCAACTTTTTTTGAGAAAAGTGAGGGGACGAGGCTGTAGATCACGAAATGCCCTTTTAACTGAGTCCGCACAGAATGGGATTTTTATTTTCTGTCCCAGCATGCATAGCAGGATTTTGCCATTAGCTAATATGCCTTATTGCCACTGTTTGATTCATGAATGGTCCACAAAAAATATTCTTTTCAAGTCTACAAATATGTGACATGATCAAGGGGAATGAGTCACATGTCGACCCTGAGTTTTACATGTTTCTAAAGAGGACATTTTGAGCTTGCAGAAAGGGTCGGTTCATAGTGAATATTCGAAGGCGAATATTCGGATTCGAATACTTATGTGACGTCAAAATATATACGGCAACGAATAAAATATGAGTTGGATCGGATTAAATATCGCTCAACTGATAGCGAGATACTATTGATTTATATGAAAGGCTCGAGGTCACCTGAATATCGTTCGAGGAACGATGATTTCAAAAATCCCCAATGATTTTGACATGCTCTCAAGACTGCAAACCCGATTCTGCCATTTTTAATTCGCGGACCTATTTTCTCAATAAATATAAAATGCGACTTTTTTGTAAAAATGCGACGAATTTATGTATAGGCTTTCCACTTTTATTTAAGCTATAATTCGCCACTCTTTCTGATTAATAAGTCTAAAGACCAGCCCAAAATACCTCAAATAGTTTCTGTATTTTACCGGAACTCATTAGGGTTACACAAATGGCGCATTGATTTAGTGGTGTGCCCCCTTATTAGTGCGGTACAAGCGTACCCTTTTTTATATGATATGAAAGTAAGGGACTATTAAGACGTCCAGGAAAAGGGAAATGCCTGGCAGGCAATAGCATTCCAATGCTGTAGTGATGGTATAAAGTAATGTTTTATGCAAAATTATGATATTTAGGCTTACAAACATAACCTAAATGTACAAGTGAATGTTTCCATATTAACGTAGCTCTATTTAAATCGACTGATGCAGGAAAAAAGTCTAACTCCAAATTCAGATTTATGCCTCCACCCCGGTTCAGAGGATGATTTAAGCACTTCCCACCACGCCACTGTGTTGACTTGCGGTTAGCACAGCTGTGTGAGTGAACATGACACCACTGCTCGCACATTGCATTGACGGGCATGGTTAATTTGGACTGATATATTTACAATAAAAACGCATTCAAAATGCTAGCCGATTTCACATTTTATGTTACCTACAGAAGGTGTGAATTATCCTTTATGCATACATCACTTTTGTTCTGAAATCGACCAAGTAATAATAACACACGCACAATATTCTTAAACAACATCTTTTGCACAGAATTCAATGGGATTTGAAAAGTAAAGTGGCAGTTGAAACTCTAGTGATAACACGTTTGCAGTGCATGATGGGGCTTCCTTAAATCATCCTCTGACCCCGGTTTTACATAAATAATGTTTGGCCCCAGTTCTAGGTCCCCATATGCATCTGCCCCTGGCAGAGGATGTGTGAGGGTCTGGGGGTGGTAAATCATTGGTTATTGATATAAAATGCGTTTGCCACGGCGGTTCACCCATTTTTGTCATCTTTTCCGCACTAGCGGAATTCTTGACGTTTTTGGGCACCTATAAACGATGTTATTTTGGGTGGAATAAAGATGTAATGCGTTCAGTCAAATTCATAATTATAATTAATAATTAAGAGGGCAAAATAAGTAACATGTAGGAATGGATATATAGCGCTTTGCAATGAATATCTTCATAAACTATGCAGAACAACCAAAACCACGAGCGTTGGTACCCTATCATTGCGTGTTGTTTTAAAAAAAATTCTTGTTTATTTCTATAATTTGTGAATCAGGCATTAAAGGAGTATTTCGTGATCCTAGCATCCTCTTTTTATGACATTTTTCAGTACATATCCACGAAAAAAGCATATTCCCAAAATTTCAGTTGTTTCCGATATTGCGTTTGCGAGTTATGCATGATTATGTGTATTACACTGCTGCATAGACAATACGTTGTAATTTCGTTCTGGTGCACCAGAACGAAATTCAAATTTCACGATATCTTTGCTAAACGAATTAATCTGCAAGAAATATTTTGTACATAAACATTATGTAGCCAGAGGTTTCCAGTGATATAAAAATCTCGACTTTTTTTGAGAAAAGTGGGGGGATGCGGCTGTGGATCACGAAATGCCCCTTTAAAGCACACTTAGGCCCTAGCAATGTAGGCCTACACAAGTTCGGAACGAGACTTTTTATCTTTTGACGCGTATTTCGGTCGAATGCCAAAATTGATTGCTCAATGAATCATGAAATGAGAGCAATACTACTTTGATGATACCGATCTCAAGTGGATATCAGCCAATGAAAAATGTATTTACCGGAAATATATTTGTGGGAGTTGAATTTTGTTGAACTCGACATATTGGTGGGTCACCGTTGGTAGTCTCATATATAACACTATTGTGAGGGCTGTCATATTTGTCGTCGCTTCAATCATATCTTATGATATGTATTTATTTATTTATTTATTTATTTATTTATTTATTTATTTATTTATTTATTTATTTATTTATTTATTTAATTATTTATGTATTTATTGACTTATTTATTTATTTTTTATTTATTTATTTATCTATTGCCTCATTCATTTCTTGATTTGGTTTGCAGTTGAAACCTGCAAGAAGGTATGGGTCAACCTCCGCGCCGGTTACAGGCAGGTCGTAAATGCCCCGAAAAGCAAATCTTTTTGACTCTCAGGGGCGTGACCAGATCTGACCTTCCGGGGGGGGGGGGGGCAAGATTGAAAAATTCCCAATTTCTGATCAAAAGTTTTAGTATTTATGTTCGAGAGAAAGCTCGCTTGCCGCGAAGCGTTAAACGGGTGGAGTCGGTGGGGTCCAGGGCAAAGCCCAGGCGGGGTCAAGGGCTGAGCGCCATGAAGCTCCTGGTTTTTGGCATATTAGAAAATATCAGTGTTTCAGAGTACAAATTTCACAATGAAAGTAGTAGTCCTATAGATCTTCTTCTCTCTTTCTTTCCCTTTTCTCTTCTCCCTTGAGTCCCTTCCCTTTTCTCTTCTCCTTCCCCCTCTTTTTTTCTTCTTTCCCTTTCTCTTCCCTCTTTCTTTCCCTTTTTTCTCTTCTCCCTTCCCCTTTTTTCTCTTCTTTCCCCTTTCTCTTCCCTCTTTTTTTTTCCCTCTTTTTCTCTCTTTCCCCCTTTCCCCCTTCCCAATTTTTTACTCTTCTTCCAGGTTTTTTGTGTCCGGGGCAGCTTGCACCCCCGGCCCCCACTGGTTACGCCACTGCTCCTATTTAGACCCATAGACATTAAATCATGGAGTTTACCTATTATGATTTTATTAACTTCGTTAAAGAAATTCTCTAAATTTTGCTTACCTTGGTCAACGGGCAATACTTGTTAACAGTCGGGCAACGCTGTGAACTGTAGAAATATATCTTTCTCCGGTTCATAGTTTTATATTCGAAGCCGCATATATTTTGACGCCCAAAACGTATTCGAAGCCGAATATTCGCCTTCGAATATTCACTTTGAACTGGCCTAAACTGAAAATCCCATCGTTGCGAAGTTATGTCAATTTATCAATCGCTGAAAACAATATAAAACAAAAGAATTTGAACACTTTCTTTGCCAATATCTCAAAATCAATATCAGCGACATCTGACTCATTTCTCTTGATCGTGTCACATACAGAGGATGATTTAAGCACTTCCCACCACGTCACTGTGTTGACTTGCGGTTAGCACAGCTGTGTGAGTGAACATGACACCACTGCTCGCACATTGCATTGACGGGCATGGTTAAATTTGAATTTGGACTGATTATTAACAATAAAAACGCTTTCAAAATGCTAGTCGATTTCACATTTTATGTTGCCTACGGAAGGTGTGAATTATCCTTTATGCATACATCACTTTTGTTCTGAAATAATGACACACGCACAATTCTTAAACAACATCTTTTGCACAGAATTCAATGGGATTTGAAAAGTAAAGTGGCAGTTGAAACTCTAGTGATAACACGTTTGCAGTGCATGATGGGGCTTCCTTAAATCATCCTCTGTGTCACATATTTGGATATCAACTTGACCTTCACATCACACTGTTGCATGGCAGATCTCAGGAACCCCAATTCACACAGTTTTATTCTAGAACCCATTCTCAATCAAAACATTTAAAAATCCTAAATCTTTCACCATATTTTTTATTGAATTTTTATTCCACAACTTAATAGCTAATGCATTCCTACGGCAATGAGTTTTGCTCTGAAGATGTAACAATCCATGCCACCTGTTGCCCCAGGGGGATCCCCTGGGTCTGACTAGGGGTAGGGGAAAAACATATTAGGAAACAACCTTGCATATGCTGTAATCACTATACTGCCCGTAGCGATTTCAGTTTCTATTGTTACAGAAACGTAATACAAGGTTTAAAAAAAAAGTATATTTCTGCAATTGCAGTTATAACAATTCCGATTATTCTTCAGTTAGATGAGGAAATGTAGGTAAATAAATTGGCAAAAAAGAACAAACATTGTGATTTGTGTCGGTACACCTGTAGCCATATGTGCGATAAAATCCATAAGCATATGGGACGCGAAAGTTTATATATCAAGTTTTATTTCCTGATATGGGAGAAGCAACATCTCAAGGTTCAAGAGTATAATCAGGGCTATTCCGGTCTCCAGATATACCCCCTGTTTCACATCCTACCGTCAATGTTCAGAAGTGTACACTTTTGAAATAATTCTCTTCTGAAAAACACTGCCTTAAATTTACAGATATTTCACTGAGGTATTTTGTTATTCTTTGCCAAAAATTATTACATAATAATAATAATGACTGTCAAGCAATGTTTGGCTCAAAATTAAAGCCATAATGTGTGATTTGCTCACAGCGACGCCCTCAAATTTACTCGGATTTCTACTTTTTGCATATTAATTATAATGCCCAGTGGTATACTAAAATACCACGTAAAAAAACTAAGCCTGAAGTGCTTTAATAACAGTACAATTTAACTTTTTGTATTAAAACCGGGTCAACCCGGTTTTATTCAGAGTTCAGCGATCGAGTACTTGCTAACAGGTACCATGGATGTCAGCTTGTATGTACACACGTCGAGCGCGATGCTCCGTGCAGTTACATGTAATACGATCGGCGAGCGTAGTACACGCATTGTAGACGTTGGAATGAATCGCAATTTTCTTCGTTATACCTCATTTGTTTGGCTCGAAATTAAAAGGGGATAATGTGATCAGTGAAAATAAACATTTAAATGAGAATCTATTTTTATGCAAATCACACATTATTGCTTTAAAAGGGGACAGTGTGATCAGTGAAAACTATCATTTAAAGATGGGTGACCTGATCGACAGCATCGTCCTCCCCCCACTTTTTCCTATCAACGTGGAAATTTTGACATTAGACATGTTAGAAGAAAGCTCATAGTTTTCTCATAATCCCAGTGAAATTTTAGATTCAAATTATATTCCGTTTAGATGTTATGAATGAAAAAGGGATAGCATCATCCCCAATTGTGGTATACTAACAGTGGACTTCGGTTGTATATATAAATGCGCACGTGACCAGATGGCCAGTGCCATGTTCGTGTTACCTCACTGTCAATCACTGAAATTGCGACCACAGTTCCAGGTGGTGGCCGCATTGCATTCTCTAAATTCAGTAAATTTTCATCGTCAACCGTGTAATTGAATGGGATTATTTTGAAATTTTAAAACGCTTGAAATATCACAAACAAATAGGCCTATGTTGATAAATAATATAAATACAAGTTAAAACCGTTGGGGTTCGATAATGAACCCCACAAAATTAACCGACTATATTGGAAAATGCCATACAGCTCAACTGATCATACTTTTCCTACATTCGACCTTGCATGATTTTTGAGTTGACACAGTCATGAAAATAAGTATAGATACTTGACAGGCCATTAGTAGCCCAGTTCTGAACCTTTTCATTGATCATTCATAACAATAGGTATCTGATGGATCAGTGAAGATAAGAAGGGATTATAATATATCCGTAACCTTGATATTATAGTACATCTCGAGGAAAAAGTGCAATGGACATGTTTTCATTTTATGTTTCAAATATCCCGCGCATGAAAATTGAGTATTTAACCCAAAATGGAAAATGGAACAATTTATTGGAAATCTGTTTTAACAGATTTTTTTGACATCTTTTTCTGCATTGTATTATACCTAAATTAAGAAATTTGATAAATATTCAAAGAAAATATAGGTCATCCAAAAATGTTGATTTTTACACATTTTGGGGCAAAAAAGGAAAAATCTGTTTTAACAGTTTCATTCATCAAGTCATAACAAACGGCCTACATGCTTAATTTCTAATAAAATATTGAAATTGTGAAAAATATAGGTATTTATTGATTTTCATGTTTTTTCTTGCAAATATGCTAATAATATGCAAATTATGAAATTGCAAAATAGAGTTTCTACATAGCATACATCTTTCAAGTGTGATGTTCAAAATGACAGACATCAAAAAGAGATTCGATGAAATGTAAAGGTGTAGTAACAATTTTGGCATGGACTGTCTGGTTAGGCAAAGTACGGTAAGTTGAGCTGTACGGCCGGGCGGTTTCACAAGTTGCCGGCTCGATCATGTCATCCGCCGCCTGCACAGTTCTGACCTTAAAGCCAATCATGTCCCCTTTCATACTTTCATGCCGTTGCGACAAGAGGCATGACTTATCAGCCATTCACAAGTCTTGATTGTGTCTGTTTGTCTACAATGCGCGTGTGTCACGCCGCTCGGCGGCAAGCAGCATGATAGTATGAAACCAGCGCTACGTCATAGATATGGCCAATTGGCACGCCCATTTAGCACGGAAATTATGAAATATAAGTTTGTAAATCAGCTATATCTAGCTTTTCCGTAGTTCTTTTTTTTTCCGTGATGGAAAACGTTAATAAAGAGTTTATCTTTCGGGTCAAGTTATTTTACCCTTTGCAATCAATGCCACTATTTTGCAAAAGCAATTTTCCTTGCGACCTGTCATTTTCCCCTATACTTTTGCACGGGGAGTTTATGTACATCCGGGTACCTTATATCGTTTAATACGGTATGGCGAATTGTAGATGTCACGTGCGCATTTATATATGCGCAATTATATATACAACCGAAGTCCACTGTCTAATATCAAAACGGCTAGTGCAGTTTACCTTGTTTACCTCAAAACTTGGGAATTGAATTATTTTGGTACAGGCATCAATGTAAGGTACAAAACACAATACACATGAAGCTATTCTTTATGCAAATCACATATTATTGCTTTAAGGTAGTTGAACGCAGGAGAACAGCCCATAAACCCTTGAGGCCTTACAAAAGATCAAACTAAACACAATTAAGATCATTGTAAAAGAATTTCAAAAATATCAACAAAGGAGAAGCCACGAAGACAGCTGACAAATTGTACCCGCTGTGCATCCAAGAACTCCCATTTTATTGACAAAATTTACTAATAAGTCCACTGAGGCAGTCTTTGATATTTTATGTTCACTTTCTTATTTTCATTTCTCCTTGGCACTTCATAGTATTGCTTCCATCTTGTGCATTTTGTACACCCACATGATTAATTGCTATAATTAAAGACGAGGGGGAGAATGTTCGAAACATTAATATAATTAGCAAAAGATAACAGACAGATCCAGTTTTCACGTTTTATGTTTGTGAAGCGCTAATGATCCACATTGATGAAGGCATTCTGGCAATGAACTGTCTATTTCTGCATGCATTTAAAAAACAACCAGTGTAATTTGAATACTGTATCCATTTTGGTATTATAACTGTTATATGTCTCTACAACAACTTTGTTGTACGTCAGAATAAATTGGTTCATAATGCATAATGTGCAGCCACGAATCCATTCCATGGTTAAAGTACGGGGGAGGAGCTGATTACATAGGACCCACAGATTGTCGAAAGTGGGCTGATTACTTGATTTTTCCCCCTATGTGAACATCACGGTATAGTTATGGAGCAGAGGATGATTTAAGGAAGCCCCATCATGCACTGTAAAAGTGTTATCACTAGAGTTTCAACTGCCACTTTACTTTTCAAATCCCATTGAACTCTGTGCAAAAGATGTTGTTTTAGAATTGCCCGTGTGTCATTATTACTTGGTCGATTT
This sequence comes from Amphiura filiformis, assembly GCF_039555335.1. Taxonomy (NCBI): domain Eukaryota; kingdom Metazoa; phylum Echinodermata; class Ophiuroidea; order Amphilepidida; family Amphiuridae; genus Amphiura; species Amphiura filiformis. The sequence continues at coordinate 46,090,103 of NC_092642.1, read as the reverse complement.
CAGATTTAAAGTGATGTGGAAGGATAATTCACACCTTCTGTAGATAACATAAAATGTGAAATCGACCAACTTTTTGAAGGTGTTTTTATTGTAAATATATCTGTCCAAATTCAAATTTAACCATGCACGTGTGTATGCAGTGGGCGGGCAGTGGTGTCATGTTCACTCACACAGCTAACCGCAAGACTTGCTGGGAAGTGCTTAAATCATCCTCTGGTTATGGAGAATAATCAGGTGTGAAAAGAAATGAGCGAAGGAAAGATGGACTCCATCCAAGAAATTAATCATTTTCAGTTTAACCTTTGACATGTTTGAAGGAATAAGACTATACAAGAAAGTGTAAATGGGGACACTTTGTTGGTCCTAAGGTTCGCTATTAGGTTCTTTAGTCCAAAAATAAGGTTAGCTAGTCTGACAAAAAGGTTCGCTAGCTAGTCCAAAACATAAAATGGGTTCGCTAAAGTTACGGCAAGGGTTAAGGCTAGGGTAAGGGTTAGGGTACTACACTATTAAAACAACGTGGTCAAAATTGACCACGTAGTAGTTAACTATGAACCTTATAAAAGGGTCAAAATTTGACCACAATTTAGTAGTAAGGTGCATATTTAAATACTACATGGTCAATTTTGACCATATTGTTTTGAGAGTGTAGTAAACAGTTTGGACTAGCGCACCTTATTAGGACTATAGCGTAGACCGGCCTAGTGAATAACCTCAATCCTTGCAGCCCTTGTGCAGTATGTTGATTGTTCAATGATTCTTGGTACTGCATTCATTATTAATATCACAGTAAAATATGATTTCGTAGAAAGCTGAGGTCCATATCCGCATTGAAATGAAAGGTAAATGGAAAATGGTTTCCATGTAAATAAAAGAGTGGAAGTGCCGTCTGGAATTAAGGAGCTTGGAAAACCACTCATTTGATCAATTTTTTTTTTATGTCGAGCATATCTAGGCATTAACAGCTGAAATTTAGGATATAACGCTGACGAGACTTCGGCCAGGCACAGGTGACCTGGTGAAGGAGGTCGCCGTAGATAGCTGGGTAGTGTAGCCGACAATCGGGCGTTACCCTGATCGGAACCGACTCTAACGAGGTCTTTTATCATGGATCATCTGCCCTGCCATTACCAGATGAACCACGGGGAGAGTGGAGATTTTTTTGGAGGGGGGGGGGGGGCATCCTGCGGGGAATTGAACCCGGGACCTCTCGCACCAAAGGCAAAGACCTTAACCATTGTGCCACGCTGCTCTCTAAGTTGAAGAGTTCTTACTAAGTGTAGCGCATAACACAGTGCCAAAAAAAGCCATGAAATTGAAAACATTGAAATTGATATTAAATGTTGTTAGCTACAAAATACAAAAAGAAAAATTGTAATCGGGCACGTTGTAATACATCTATTACTTGCCAGTTTTCTAGTAGTAAATTATTCGAGTAAAACTCACCTAAAAGCACTCGTAATGTAAACATTGAATGATCATACAGGTATATAAGAACATATTTCTAAAGTTGAATTGTTGGCGGGCAGGTGCAGAACTACAGCAACTGGTCCACTCTCTGCGAACGGGCAAGTTGTTCAACAAGCATGATACGTGGTATACAATGATGAGCCTTTGTTATTTTCTGATACATTTTCAGTGTTTGCCATCGTGAAATTGATCCAACCTAGGAACTATAATTGAATTTTGCGTCTTCCAAACAAAAAGGTAAACTCGTCAAGATGATTCCATTCTTTTGCAATACAAATGGGACATTCCAGTAGAAATCCGTACACCCCCTATGGAAGACATGACCATAATGGGATGTTTTAAATGGAGGCACCCGTTCAGGTAATCCTATTTGAAATTCTTATTCCCTGGTGGAAGATTAAGAAGGTCATGTCTTTCATAAGGGTGTATGGATTTCATTTGGAAAAGCCAAATTAGTTTGACGTTGTTTAACAACCTGCCGGAATTATTAAGTTGCTTTCTATTTTCAATATCAAATTACAGCTTTTCTCTTATGTAAATTGTCACCTAAGTTAATTTTGTGTCACGTAGTGCATCCCATCTGGGGAGTGTTCCTCTTTGTCTGACATTTTTTTGTTTAAAGCCATAATGATCGATTTTCAAAATGCTGAAATAATAAATTAGTAAGGACTGTCAGGAAGCGGTTCTGTCCATTTTAAGCCGAAATAATGAGGTAAGTGAATGAAAACCCACATTATATTTTGGCCGTTTAACGTGGAGTTATTCTAAAGAAATTTAAGCTCATTCAATGGCGTGTTGGTGTAAATATTCGTATGGAATGGAAACAACTTTCTCATAAACATTAATATGACACATTTTTAAAGTACCATTTTTAAAAACTTCAAGTGTGTTGTTATTTTTAATGCAGTAAATGAAAAAGCATCAGAAAGCTAAATATTGTTGTCAAACTAGATGGTCCTTCCCGATCCCGGTAATGGTCCAAGCAGGTGAATACGATTTGATTATTTACACTGCAATATTCGAGTATCGCGTATCAAATCCCTTTGTTGTATAGCGAACAGATTTATTATTCCAAAAAGAGAAAAAGGTGAGAAATTCCAAATTAGCCGGCATCCATTGCGCACAATTTTGCATGAAGTTGATTTCATCACACGTATACAGGTATACCGTATGCGCAAACTTGGTTTTTTTTTATAGATAATTTGATATGAATACTAGGTGTTGCCTTTTAAATGCTGGTTTCTATAGACTGCAGGGATGGGCAACCTTTTCAATCCATCGGTACAAACATTCTTTATCAAATTACGCGCATCTGGTTAAGGCAAACTGACAATGGCTGAAGGTTTATTAAAAAAACTCACTGATATTGGCTAAAAATAATGTTAAACCATTTTTCAGATGGATTCGCGCGGATCGCGGGCCGTACAAAAATGCGAACTGTGCCCGTGCCTGCTTTAGAGTAGCGAGTTTGTACGCATTTTGAAGTCGTTCGTTGACGTATGCACTAATTGCGCTAGGAGTTATGGGAAGTCAGAAATATTCGGCAACCTAAATGTCCCGACCCTGGACACTACAGACAGGACGTAACAATATAAATGACACAGTTTTCAAAGAAAATCCATCTTTTTTGACAGGCAGGTTGTAATCAGAAGATACACTATTATTATTTGTCATTGTATAACCTGCAGTATATGCACCTTACTTGAAAGCCTGTTTACAATGTATCATTCCATTATATAGTAGTGGTTCCAGGAATTAGTATTCTTGGAGTTCTTGAAGCTTACTTACTTGTTTATTTTGGATGATTTTTGCCAAACCAAGACAGCTCTCCATCCTCCATCTCCTGCATCGTAGTTCCCATGCAGCATGCAGGTTAGATGCTTCTAGACCAGTGTCCTGCTTGAACACATCTATAATAAAATGAATAAATAAATAAATGTAGATATTTATATAGCGCTTTATGCCGTAAACAGTCTCAAAGCGCTTTACATTTATTCCGCCGTCATTAGAATATGTCGGAACCTAACAGCTTCACATTGCATCTGGGTGGGGTGAGGCAAGCGAGGCAAAGCGCCTTGCCCAATGGCGCAACACGGTGGTGGGACGGGGAATCGAACCCACGCACGTCGAGCAAGCTCTCAGATTATGAGTCCAAGGCCGTAACCACTGAGCCACCGTAATACAATGGGAGAATTATCATGTGTAGTCGAGCAAACAAAAAACATATACTGCTATATAACTGGAGCCAAGGCGCACCTAGACAAAAATGGAACACTAATGTTTTTGCCCACTAGCGACTCTAAACACCCTCCTGAACAACATCTCAAAAAAAAAAAAAAAAAAAAAAAAAGGCCACAGGGGAAATGTTAATTTGCATATTTCCAAAATGGCCACTAATGCAGGCCTCAAATTTTAAAATTGGGGGAATATGGATCAAAATCATCTTATTGTCCATTCGTTGACAATAACAGTTAATAACGTTTGCATTATCGAAATCTGTATGTATGCTTCGTTTGAATAAAGTACGAAAACTGCTCATCGGGTTTACTTTAATAAATAATAAATAAGAGCTTGTTTCCAAAAGGCGCTAAATCCATATTAGTGAAATAGGAGAAAATCATCGTTTTTTAAATTAAAAGCCTTATTAGTATTTATTCATCTATTTTTTGGTTTTAAATGTTAGTTCTCATGTTAGTAACTACAAAAACACCTATTTTTGAGATCCTGATTATAATGTTTAATTGTAAGTATTCTTTTATTAAACAGCTTGAAGTGGATTTAGCGCCTTTTGGAAACAAAATATCCAATACCCGTGGATTTAGCGCCTTTTGGAAACAAAATATTCAATGATATTCAAAATAATTTGCAATATTAAACAAAATACACACAAATATTTTTTTATAAAGCAAACTGCACTTTATTTCAACAATGTAATGATATTTATTCACTAAAAGCTTAAAAATGTGAAAAAATTGTGCACATATTTTTCAGAAAATTTACAACGAAAATTCTGTCAAATCATTCCATTTTGCACGTAAAGTGTCGTCTGTGCTTGCTGGGGGTATGATCAATAGTTGCCTTGTCAACAGGAAAATAGTCCTATGCAATTTTAGTCTTTAATTCCCTACTGAGCACGGTGATTGGTCGGATGGATTTAGCGCCTTTTGGAAAAAAACTGAAATGGATTTAGCGCCTTTTGGAAAAAAAGTCAAATTTCTGGCCCACCCTGTAATGGGATTAAGCTCCTTTTGGAAAAAATAGTTTGATTCCTTGAAACTTATGATATAACACTATACACTGGTACCAATAACTCAATTTTTTCCAAAAGTGGATTTAGCGCCTTTTGGAAACAAGCTCTTCTTAAATGAGCATTAACCATAATTGACCGCACTTGATAAAAGTTGCCACGTTATAGTATTTAAAATAATATTTTATTGACTCAAAAAAACCGCGTAAACATGACGTCTTCCTACTCAAGACACTCAATCATTTGTTTATATAACGCAATTGTATTTTTCTTCAGGCGTTTGAAATTTTACTGACCCGGCCTGAATACATAATGGGCTATTCCAGTTGATATCCATACACCCCCTGTGGACATGGTGGAAGACACGACCTTAATCTTCCACACTGGGGGTGTGAATTTCAAATGGGGTTATCTGAATGGGTGACTCCATTTGAAATCTACACCCCTGTGTAGGAGATTAAGGTCATGTCTTCCATAGGGGGTATATGTATTTCAATTGGATTAGCCTGTTGATTGTTTTCACACAATGTTTTTATGACCTTTTTGGAGACATCGGTACTTGTCATTTCGTCTTTGTTGTATAAACTCAAGAAGCTAGGTGTAGCAACAAAACAACACTAACTTTAACACAAACATAAAATAAACTTTATAGCAACCGACGTAATTCGCCGTCGAAGTTATGTATTAATCGGATTAACAGCACCATAGCAATAGATGAATACAATTTTTTGAATAGATCGTTCTGCACTACAGCAGGTTGCACTCATCACCTAATAGATTGAATACAATACCACTCTTTTCAAAGATACTAATCTTACAGGTGCGAGTGAGTAGCATTTCTTTGACATCTATGGTTCAATGCATAGGTACCGGGGTGAAGTGCAGGGCGATCTATTCAAAAATTGTATTAATCTATTGCTATGGTAATTAATCCTGTTACATCATTACTTCGACGGCGAATTCGCCTCTTCTCTTGCGATTTCTGACCCGCTAATGTTTACACAAGCTGCATCAAAATGTTTGGTACCCGGGTTTGGAACCCATCAATTTTGATGTTTATTGAAAAGCCTACTTTTTCCAAATGCAACATTGAATACTCTTGAAATGTCCTGAATGTATAGGTAATAAGTTGTTATACAATTTGAGGGCTCAGAACCAGAAAGCCGTAACTCACTAGGACCAGCTTCTTCAAAAAACAATATTTCCTCCACAGTATCTTTTGTTTTCTATTAAATTTTGTCATGATTAATGGACTGCATCTTTTATAGTGCCCTGTGAGCTGAGGTTTTCTGCCTCTCAACTCTCGAATTAATCTATAAATTATTTGGATTTAAGTTGAATTTTGATGTGTCAGACTCATCCATTATCAATGAAAACTGATGGGCACCAATCATTTCGATATAGCTTGTATATACCGGTACGACAGGTTAATCAATGATTTAAACCCAGCCACAGTTACTTTTGATTCCATGTAACTGGCGTACGCGTTGACGTTTGTGAAGAAATCGCAGTCTCTGCATCTCACATTGCGCATTCAGCAACAAGTTCAGGGTAAAATCTTTTTCACGTGAAATAATCTTTTGGAAATGATGCTGTATTTGCAAAACCTACATCAAAACTTAGCATAAATTTTGCATGTAATTCTCACTTCTTTCGCTATGTTTCTTTCACTATTTACTTAATAATTAACAATTATTGTTTTTTTTTTCTGTTTGTTGTTCGTGTGTGTGTGGAGGGGGAGGTGTGTGGGGTGATGTGGGGGTGTCAAACCTAGGACTAGCCCGTTTGCGAACCGCGACGATCCTCGAATAGCGCAATCTCTCAAATTAGATACCTTATTTCAAATAATTAGAGATATAGCGAACTCTAATTAAAATTAGTGTATAACCATGATAACGAACTTTATTTAAAATGATTGATATCGGTCCTTAGAACTAGCGAACCTTATTTCCTAAATAGTGATATCGAACCTTAAAAGCAGTGGACACTGTATTAGAAATAGCGACCTCCCCCCATTGGATTTACACGTTAGTGATAGCGAACCTCTGAGATAGCGGATAGGGATAGCGGACCGTCTGTCACCGACCATGCCGACTATCAGAGTGCTAGCACAGACTTACTATATTTGTTCTAACGTCATCACATTTCTTGCCTGTTGACAAAGGCTTTCCCATGGATGGAATATTATTGAATTTGAAAGTACTCTTTCTTTCGCCAGTATCGAGATTGTAACAGTAGTCAATTTTTAATTTTATTTGCAATAACCCCCCATAGTTTTCTTATTCTGGTTTGAATAACTTCTTAAACAACAAAACAACTTAAACACTCCGACTTACCTTATACATAATATATGTTGGAAGACTATAAATAAACCCAATATATCTGAACAATTATTATAAAACTGGTTTAAATCAACTTTGTTTTATTTATATAGAAAAAACCTTATCTAGGGGCGATGAGCAGGCATCCTGACTCCAATATCCTGATTGACGTCAGCAACAAGAGAATTGGGATACTAAAACAATCATGATGACCGAGATCCGCCATTACCCTAGATATTTTTATCCGTTCTTTTGCCTTTCCTTTCCTTTATTTTCTTTTTCCTCGCTCTCCCTTGAAATTTGAAATTTGCAATATAATACACATTTTATGGCAAATGATTAAAAATTGATATTTTGGATATTTAACAATACTCGAAGTAAACTTTATAAATCTGGTGATTTTTACTTATTGTATGTAGGTGGGATGAAAACCGACGATCAATTGAAGATATGGATTTTTTTTCCAAAACACCAAAAAAAATTAGGTCTTTTGGGGAAAAAATCCATATCTTTAATATGAAAGGTCAAAATTGTCAATTGATCGTCGGCTTTTCCTCCCAGCTACATACACTTTAAGAATATATCAATAGATTGATAAAATTTACTTCGAGGACTGTTCATATATCAAAAATGTGAAAAATATCAAATTTTAATAATTTGTCATAAAATTTGTATTATATCGTGAATTTCAAGAATATGAAAATTATTTGATATCAGAAAGACATTCTTCGTATTCAGAATACAATTCGATATGTCTGATGTGCTCTCATGTACCACAAAATAAATACTGTCGAAACGCTCAAAACGCTCATTCCAGACCCCTTAAGTAAATATAATATAAAGCCAATCCAAAGTAAAGCGGCCTATCATCCGTAGCTATCTGGGTCCTAGCAGGACATCCTCAAATGTGAGATGTGAAGCTTAGACAAACTAGCACTATAATAAAGGAGAGAAAAAGTCAGAACCGTGAGACATTTCCCTCTCTCTTTATAATTAATTTACATCGGCCGTGAGACATTTACGAGAGAATAAAATCATTAATTCGCCGGCTGATCCGACATGAGGAGTTGTGGCGTGTGGTGGTGAATTCAACGACATGTAATCCTGAGTGGGCGCTGGTTCGAATCCGAACGGTTCTGATTTTTTCTGTCCTTTATTATACATGCCAGTTTGTCTGAGCTTCACTTCTTTATTTATTATATATTTTCTATAGGCTTATATCCTTTGTGATCCTGACATTTAATATGTTCTGCTAGGACACAACAGATAGGCCACTTATAAATTTATGATTCTCCATTCTACCTATGTTCTACGCAAAGTTTCGATCAGCCTATAGCAAATACAAGATTAAATGAAATCTCTTTGATCCACTTAATCCAGTTATTTTCTCTGCCATGACAGAAGAAAGTACTTCAATTGAATTAATATTATACTATACTGGCAGGCATAAAAAACACTAAACATTCCAAAATTTGCCGAAATTGCGTCTGATAACATCAAACGTCATCAGGCAATGTTTGATGACACTGTAAATACTCCCATATCGAAATTTTGGTATTTGATGTTTTGAAAAAAAATATTTATTGTTAACCTTTATTTGACTTTGCATATCCCCGAGTCATCAATCATGAATAAGTTATAGATCTAATGATACTTGCGGGAACATGTAGTAAAGTTCGAATTTAATTTTTAGAAAAATTGTACCAATTATGCTGTGCATAATTTTAGTTGATCATGTTGATGCAAGTATCAAATATCAAATTATTCAATTATTATAATTATATGTTCGCAATTATATCCAATGTTTCTTAAAGCTCTGGGCCGATATTCATAAAGCCTTGCTAAATTAGCAACCAACTAGTGCTTAGCAAGATGCTAAATCCACTAGTTGATAGCTACGTAGCAATCAACTAATTTCTTATTCATAAAACCTTGCTAAACACTTTGCTAACTAGCTATCAACTAGAAATATTTAGCTGATAACTTATTTGGGTGTTTTGGGTGCTATGGCCTTCAACAGTTGTGTAACATCTAATACAATAGGCTTATATAATACATGTCTATTATACTTGAGCTCTGAACCACAGTCAAAATGATCAAAATGTAATGACTCATTGCTGATGGTCTTCATTGAGATTTCGTTAATAAAATTACATGTGTATTTTGTAAGCTATATAGGCCTACAAGGTTGTTACGGCAAATCATAACAACATGTCCACCATGAGTAAGCCAAGCATGATTTATCTTTATCAAATTGACATATAATTTGTTATTGAAAATAAGTCATGCATCTTTACCAAAGAGAACATTGGTAACATGTCTCCAAAATATATATTTTACGTATCAAACAATTGAACAGAATTGCTTCGATTGAACATATCTGCTTAACTAAAGATTACTTGCTATATCATAATCATTTTTCTTGTGCAAATTTGGTTAAACAATACTGGCTTAGTTCAATGTTTATTCATTCACCCTAAATTTGTTGTGTGTTTTTAAGACAGTTTCTTATGTGTAAAACACACTGAAGACCTCAGAAACAGAATATTCTGAGAACATTATTTTTCATAATTGACAACAGTTAATATGAAATTAAAACAATAAATCATGTCCAAATGCAGACTGACTAGTTGTCAACTACTGACTTAGCGCTGCCCCAGATCAACTCTAAGTTTTGGCAAAATTTTAGAATGTTGCTAACTCTAACTGGGTTTTATGAATAAGAATTAGCAATCAGCTAGGCTTAGCAGCTTGCTAAAGTCAATTTTAGCTGTCAACTAGGCCTAGCGTGGTTTTATGAATATCAGCCCTGCAGGCTAGCCATATGCTTCAACATTAAAAAGTCAAAGTTTTGAGGAGTTTTTTCTGAAAATATCAAGAGCTATCCTAAGAACCATTGAACCAATACTAGGCTTGTTTGTACTCATTTTAATGCATTATGCATGCTGATTCCAAATATAGGCATACAAATTTACAATTCTGAAATTTTTGAATTTTGAATAATTTTTTTATAAACTTGTTGTTTGCAGTCGACACCAGCGTGGAGAGAGTTAATAATAATTATATAAAGTGTATTGTCATTGCACTAGAGCATAGTGCACTTACGTCCACGGCGAATTCACCGTGACCTTTCCACATAAACCCGCTTATTGAAGATTAAACCGATATATGCAGTACTAAACCATTATATAGTAATCTATTGTCCAATGCAAATGTATTACCACCTGATAATATTGATCCAATGAGCGACCGAATTGTCCGCTACGGACGACTAATCCAATCGATAATGACTCTATTGATATGTACGAACAGAGCCCCACTGACCGAGTTTTGGGATATTTTTCACTGGTTTGCAGCTGTTTGCTGTCATTTACTCATCAAGGCGGACGACCATTATTATAATGCCAATTATTTAAAGATTGACATGTAGAGAATAAGCCATATTTGATTGACAGAAAGTACTAAATTTGTACCTATGACGGTTTTATGACACCAATCTTCAAAATACGATCAAAAAATGGCTGCCCTGTGAAGCAAAATGTGCATTGGAATAACACGGCGAGTTTGGATAGATGGTAGTATTTATTATAAAAAAAAAAAATGTATGTTCCCCCGTTATTAAAGCTTGTACCGGGTTGAAGATTCAGATATGTGGAAAAGAATAAGTAATTGAAACATAGAGAGAGTACTAAAATCTTAGCTTTTATACTTTTTGATATATGATACTAACTAGTTCATCCCCAATAGCTACGATACAGCGCTACCAGTAGGGTTCAATTGCCTATTGTGAGTGCCCCTGTGTTGTGTGCATACATGTAGTTAACAATAACTGCATGATGGCTTGTTTTTATAATGACTCTGATCATGTTTGTCCCTTTCCCCCTTTGTTCCTTCTTTTTCTTGGAGCCTTGTATCCTTTGAATTTGTGAATATTCTCAGTCATCCAGGTAGATAAACATAATAAAATGAATATTAAATCTGTTCATCTGGACTTACTATCCGTGTGTTATTTATATCCTTTGGCAATTACGTCGCTTTTAAGTATCCATTGTTTGCATGCTGCACAAGAACAAATAAACACAATGGGGAACGATTGCTCACTACAAGAGGAAACTGAATATATTTAATAAGAAAGAATGAACAGTTTACCAACCCAAAGTGTTACAATAAAACATGACAACAAATAAACACACATCCCGACCGGCACACAACCCAACCCGGTCGGGATGTGTGTTTATATTTTTTTAGTGTTTTGGGAAAAAAAATCCATATCTTCAATACGAAAGGTCAAAATTTTCAATTGATCGTCGGCTTTTCATCCCACCTACATACACTTTGAGTATAAATCATCAGATTTATAAAGTTTACTTCAAGTACTGTTAAATATCAAATATATCAATTTTTAATGATTTGCCATAAAATGTGTATTAAATTGCGAATTTCAAAAAATCAAAATTATTTGATATCAGAATGACATTCTTCGTATTCAGAATGCAATTCGATATGTCTGATGTGCTCCAATGTCCCAAAATAAATACTGTCCAAACGTTCATACCCCAGCCCTTAATCTTGTCTCTTGCCTTTTAATAGGTTGTTTGTTCTTACGTGATCGCATTTGACTGTCATCAGTGGGCTTGTGATCGGATTCACTACTTTGCTTTGTATGTAATTGGTTTGAAAATTATGGCATTTGTCATTTATACTATGTATTTTTGAAGTTGTGAAATAAATGTTTCTTGAATTGTTTCTTGAATTGAAAAATTTCAATTTTTAATCATTTATTATCAAATTTGCATTGTATCGCGAATTTCAAAAAAATTAAATTATTTGATAACAGAAGGACATTCCTTGTATTATGTAATTTGTCGTGTCTGATGTGCTCTCAGGTCCCACAAATATACCCCTTAAACGTTGCCTTCTTTCTTGAGTCTTTATTGAACGGCAACACAACGCTGACTGACGGTGCCATGATGGTGTTGTAAGCTAAGTTGCTACTCAAGAAAGACTCTGCAAAGGTAACTTTAAGTAAATACCTAATATGTTGTAAAAGGCTATAAATAAACCCAGAATATTCGAACGTTTAGGAGAAATGGTTTAAATCAACTTTTCGTTATTTAGAGGAAGCTTTAACTAGAGGCGATGAGCCGCCTTCTTGACTCCATCATCCAGAATTGACGTCAGCATGGTCAGAAAACGAAACCTCACATATCTGATATTATGACGATCCCTCGATTCAAGTACTCAGTTTTAGTTTCTCTTTGATCAGAATCAAAAATAGTTCTTATCTGCAATCACAACACCAAAAGCTGAATTTATACTTCATCACTGAGCGATAGTGATTAGCCAATGAGGTAGAGCGCTTTTTGTTGCGTTGGGAAAAGCGCAGCTACTTCATTGGCCATATACCAAACGCATTTTGCTCAGCAATGGAGTTAAAAATTCAACATTCGATTATCTTAATGACCATAGCAATAGATGAATATAATTTTGGTAGTGTAGTAACAGAAGGAAATTGGCATGTAAGTCATAATAAATGAGATTCATTCATTACTTGCGGCATTTGGGTCTTTGGAATGGATAAAAGACAAATAATCAGCTGGACTTTATAAAAATTCCAGTAATCTGTCAAAACACTATACGGTATATAACAAATGTGGCCCCAGGGATGATTTGATTCAGACCGTGAAGAATAATAGAGACAATATAATAAATAATGCCTGTACAATAAAAATCGGAATTACAGATTAATGTGACAATGACGACACACGGTTGTTTGATGGCTTTTAAAACTGTGCCATTTTTAAGTAAAGTTGAACAATGATGGCGCTATTTATCTTACAGGGGATACACTAACTTGTATAATGATATTAGAACATCAGAAAAAGGACGAACAATAATGAAGAAAATTTTCAAAAACTTTTATCATTATATGTGATGCGATCAAGCCAAATCAGTCGGAACTATCGAAATATTGATTTTGAGATATAGCCAAACAAAGGAGATATTTCCTTTTGTTTCCTTTTGTTTTAGAAACTCTTTGATTGCTCATATCTTTGGAACTGGTTGTTCAATTTCAATTGAGTTTTCTGTAAAATGCAGGTTTTTAAATGCTCAATACTATCCTATAAGAAACTGAAAATTTCACATTTCCGGGTTCCGACTGATTTTGCTTGATGGCATCACATATGTTAGGAACAATTTATATTATTTGGCTAATTTAAACTTAAACTATATGTATATAGCGCCCTCAATTTGCATACAAATGTACAGTTTATAGAATAAAAATTACCACATAACAGCAGAAAAAGATTGACATAGATACGAAAATCTATGTGAAAATAGCTAAAAATTATGTGTGGATATTACTGTGATAACTGTTGGTATTGTTTAGGTCTAGACTTTATATAATGTTTTGTTAGAAAAATTAATAAATGACCACATCACCGTGCGGCGTACCTGTGCCTACATTTTATTTCGTTTCATATTATAATCGCTGAAGCGTGAAAAGTGAGAACCAGTTTTTAGCAACGGCAGGATATTGGCTAGCAAGTCATATTAAATAAGATTCATTCCTTGGCATTTTTGGTGTTTGGGATGGATCAAAGACAAAATAGTCAGCAATCTTTATAAATTCCAGTAATCTGTCAATCACTGTATAACAAATGAATGAGACCGTTGGGATGCAGACCGCAAAGGAATAAAGACATATAAAATAATAATTATCTTGTACAACAAATACGTTGGCACAATACTACTTTTATACTATCATGCCGCTTGCCGCTGAGCGGCATGACGCGCGTGCATTACAATAACGGACACATTCAAGACTTGTCATTGGTTGATACGTCATGCGGCTTGATACGTAGCGGCAAGCGACAGGATAATATGACAGGGGCATAAAAGATGGCATAAACTGTGCCTGTTCTTAAAGGTGCATTTATTTCTTTTCAATTTATAATCGCTAAATGCTACTCCATCTGTATACGCCGTAGAAGTGACGTAGTTAATCGGATTAACTACCATAGCAATAGATGAATACAATTTTGGCAATATCGCCCCGCACTACAACGTTCATGCGGTACCGATGCATTGAACCATAGATGTCAAAGAAATGCTAATCACTTGCACCTGTAAGATTAATCTCTTTGAAAAGAGTGGTATTGTATTCAATCTATTATTTGATTGAAGACAGGTGATGAGTGCAACCTGCTGCAGTGCAGCGCGGTATATTCAAAAATTGTATTCATCTATTGCTATGGTAGTTAATCCGATTATGACGTCACTTCTACAGCGTATAATACTTGGGTCTTACAATTGATCAATAGTTGAATGAAAAGCAGATGGCACAAGATGTCATCGAAAAAAATGTAAACTCAAGACTAAATTTTGTATACAGACTAGATAAGGATAAAAGTTTTATACAGATTGCTTTAATAAAAAAAATGAAGATAACGTAACTCTGTAGCGTTGACTACCCTATTGCCTCATGGTATTGAGGTATAACGGCGTAAGTTTGTTCTTTATTATATGGTTACAGGTCAATCAAAGTATTATAACCCCTAATCCTTACCCTAACACTAACCTTAAATTTGAAATCCTTATGCACTCTTCTCTTGAAGGATGGTGGGCCATTGTCTGATATGTCTCCATCTGGTAGGCTATTCCAAAAGTAAACAAGGTGAACTGTATTGTGGACGAAGGTCCGCCGCGCCAGTAGATATGGTTCTTATGGGCCTATGCAGTGATATGCTCATTCAGAAAATCATAACAAATATGTTGTTTGCACCTTTATTATTAGCATAGATATGCTAACATAGCCTGCAAGTGGTTAAGTCGAAAGCGTGTATCAAAGACACAATAGGACATTTTACATGAAAATGTAATTTTTCTATTTAAGTAGCGAAATTAGCTTTTGATTGCCAATGAATTCTTCTGTTAATAGCGTGACGATATTCGTGGGAAATACAGCCCTTATGGAGGATGTAATTAATGCTCATGCCTCTAGTAAAATGATTTATGCCGATGATAATTTATATATTGTGCTCGATGAATGTGAACGTTCATATCTTCTTCCAAAGCTTGAAAAATGTATAAACGACATTAAAACCTGGTCAACCATGAACGATTTAAAAGTAAATGAGAACAAAACGGAAGTAGTCCATATCACATTTCGTTTTAGACATAATTAACCATTAATACCACCTGCTCATTATGTGACTCGTTTATCCAACCTGTAAATATAGTGCTCGTAATCTTGGTGTAATTGTCCAGAATGGTCTTAGAATGGATTCTTTTGTTAACCCTAACACCCAAAAATCTTACAAAATCTTACGATGAAAAAATTTGCTGGCCGGGCAGCAATAACCCGTGTAGCTACCGGTCCGTGATCGTGTGCTTGGCATGCGAGGGTTCAAAGGTTCGAATCCCGGGGGTGCCAAGTCAAAAAAATTTCTTCTCCTTGACTTTTTCGGATCTTCTTTGACTTCCGATCCCAAAAAGCAGGGACAGTGTTAGGGTTAATAACATTTGCCGCTCAGCTTCCTTTGCTCTGTATAATATTGGCCAGATCAGAAAATATCTTGATAACAATTGTATTGACATGCTTGTTCATGCTTTTATAAAGATTTATAAAGTTTACTTCGAGTACTGTTAAATATCAAAAATATCAATTTTAAATGATTTGCCATGTTTAAGCAGTGATCGGAGTGCCCATCTCTCTTTCATTGGCGATTGGACCAGACTCCTCTATGTAATATTGCTATAGGGGGATCGCTACACCTCTTCCACAGCGAGTCTGTTACCTTCCCAGCATTTAAGAATGCCGGTACCCATTTATACACCTGGGTGGAGAGGAGTAATCGAGATAACGTGCCTTACTCAAGGGCACAACACGATGGCGTCGCCGGGGCTCGAACCCGCAACCTTCCGATTATGAATCGGAGCTCGTTCCGCTTGGCCACCGTGCTCCCTGCCATAAAATTTGCCATAAAATATGTATTACATTGCGAATTTCAAAAAATCAAAATTATTTGATATCAGAAGGACATTCTTCGTATTCAGAATGCAATTCGATATGTATGATGTGCTCTTATGTCCCACAAAAAATACTGTCCAAACGTTCATACCCCATCCCAATAATCATAGTTGGAAATGTTACCGCGAGTTTTTTAGGATGAGTTTTGTCCCAAATCACTCCATGAAATTATAATCATATTGAGGGTAAAAGAACTGTGTCCCGACGAATCTTGCACTAGGCTATTCCATTAGATATCCACACCCCCATGGAAAACATGACCTTAATCTCCAACACAGGGGTGTAGATTTCAAAGGGCGTCACACATTTAAATGAAGTGGATTACAGACTTAGAATTCGACGTAGAATATTCAGCAAGTATTCGTTATTCAATTTATTTCAATTCTTTTTATCTTCTAACGAATATGTGTTGACAGAAACTCAATTGTATGTTATGTCGAATACCTGGTGGAAATACATGTATAGGTTTTACGTCATCAAACATTCGCTGGAACTAGAATTGGTTTAGGTTAAAAAACAAAGGTTTAGAATTGGAATAGGTTAAAAAAAACGAAGGTTTAGTATTCAATAAGTTGGTAAGAAAATGGGCGATTAATCCAATAAAATCCGACTTTAGACTCACCGTCAAAATTGTTTAGACTGAAGACCTGGTTACTCACCAGCCTTTTCGGTAAACATTTAATTGTATCCATTAATGTTTTGTTGAGCTTAAGATGAATGATTTTACGTAAATCGTAATGTTAAAGGCCCATTCAGTGATTTGCTCATCCGGACGATCGTAAAAATCATCAAAATTCAGATTTTGGTACCTTTGTAATTGGCATAGATGTGCTAACATAGCCTGCTAGTGGTTCGGTCGAAAGCCGTGTATTTTAGACAAAATAAAGCAATATGCTTCTGGACTTTTGATACTGACAGTACAAAAAGTCCGACTCGAGATCGAAAGAAGCTCACTCTCCACGTACCAACACGCGTTGCGTATTGTTTCTACTACTTATTACATCAGTAGCTACTATTTTAAACAAAATACATACACAATTTTAACTGTTTTTCATATTTGAATTGACCGTTAGTTTGCCTCGGTGACCTTTAATTGCTTATTTTGTTTTCTACTACAAAAATTAAGCGTCTGTTTTAATTCAATTTAGACTCTACTTCCCCCGTGTTAGAAACACTGGACTAGGAAGTTTTTCCAGTCGATTGGTGGCGCACTGTACGAAAATCTCGATTTTCTCGAGTCGATCTTAGTTGAAGTATAAAACCTTTCTAAAACTTCTGTTTTTAGACTAATTTTCGATGTATTCAGGGGAAAAGTGGTTTAATGAAATTCTGTAGACTTATTCTTTATTTCTAAGCAACTCTGACAAATTTCCATTTTTTTTTTAATGTTCCTGTGAAATCACTGAAAGGGCCTTTAACTGACATTTTAAGAAATATACTGCGTGTCAGATCTCATGTTGTACAGCATTCCTGGGGTGATTGCGAATACTGCAGAAAAAGCACGCCAGAACAGACATAACCTAGCCTTTGTTTAAGACTTTATTCTAAACGAGTCAACAACAAAAATTGTCAGGTATTGAGAAATCTCGTATTTCTCCCACAAGCTATACAATATATAGATTACATAAATTATTCTTAAGTCTCTCCACACGGCAGATCATAGATGAACTCCTGGATGGGGCAGCATTAATTAGCATGAGGCCGAATTGATATGTAAATAGCGTATTGTTATTTAAATTTGAAGAGCAGAGCTTCGAAACCTAGCTAAGTCAGGTGATGTGAAATTCTGCTGCGTGACCTCCTCTGCGTGGTAGAATTATATTAATAAAACATTGAATTTAACGGATATCATGGGCAGCCAACCACGATTTATCAGCATTTAAAATATATGTTAATTAACAAAGATAAATAATAAAGCGTACAAATGGCAATTAACTAGTAAACAAGCCTGAAATCTTAAAATGTTGCCACGTGATTTCCCGAACACATGATATGTCATATGTGACCACTATTCAGATTTACCGTAAATATTTGGAGTATTGATGCACGGCTTGCACATACACTCTGTATTTCTTTACCTCCGTATAAAATCAATAATTCATGCTGGGAGCCAAGTAACATTCTGTCTGCTTAGTGCAGAGTGGTATTTTATTTTACTTGAGAGCATAATAGAAATACATCAGACGAATAAGCCGCCATGATGGAAGGTCAGGTCGGGTATCAAAGGTTATTATAGCTTAAATACTACTTGTATTTCACACCTTGCCTTTGTCACATATTTCCTTCATATTATTGACAGCAAGGCCTAATTTTGACTTTGCTATTGCAACATGTCATTTCATATCAAATTAGTAGACTTTCTTTGAAAAAACATATCACTGGTGCCTGATGGGAATACCCGTCCGCCATTTCATTAAACTGGATCGTTTTCGCCTGGTTTGTGCCCAGATGTATTGGGGGCGCGCTATACTCTCATTGAACAGGCAAAGTTCGCAAAACTAACAACGTTGTTCATACTGCAGTTACTGTCCGTTTTCCTATACACAATACACAGTGCTCTCACCATTGTCGCGTGACCTCTACAAATGATGTATGTTGGGAGAATGGACACTTGCCTAGTTAACATCACTGTGTGAAAAATAACCAGCCAATATTTTATTTTCTCCAAAACTTCTAGCAAATATATTTCTCTAACATGACCTAAAATTACAGCTAGGTTAGATGTTCAGAAATGGTCGCACTTTTGTAAAATATGAGTGAGGGCAAGGCATAGCTAGCCAACTCCCCGTGTTAATTGAATGGAGATTTGACCGAAAATATTGGTATCGGACCGCTCACTTCTGAAGGATGCCACAAAAAACCGGTAAAAGCTACATTTAAATTATTCTAAATAGGTTCTAGAAAATAAAGTTTTGTAACATGTCCTAAATTTTTAGATAATTTAGATGTTTGGAGAGGGTCGCACTTTTGTGTTTTAGGAAGGATATGTAAACGACAGATAACACCAAAAATATGAAGAAATTATTTCCAAACCGTGTTAAGTCAACAATCATTATGTTGCTCATTTTGAAGAATGCTGGTTAACAAAAAGCAGGTCTTTGTCTCATTTCGTGAACAAAAGTACACATACCATTGTTTCCTTTCGTTTCCTTTATAATCGGTTACCCAACTGAAGCTATAATACGCAAACTTTATTGCGATATCGCACATGAAAACAGTCACATGTGCACAGCCAGAGAAGATCCGATTTAATCAGTTGAGCTGTTTCAATGAGTGTTATCTTGGTTTAATAGCTTTTAATGGGGTTAAGTCCTGCAAAGGTCGAGATGAATTCTACTGTAGACATGACTGCATCATGTATTTGCCAAACTCAATTAACATGATCCAAGGGGTCGAACATGAATTATTCATAACGAGCTATAACGGATCGATAACTGGCCTCACTTTCTAGCTAGTAAACCAGCTGAATTTTTCATAGATTTTGCGTTGCTAATAGAACAACCGTGAATTTAGTGTCACCCCCTTGGGCAGATGACAAGTTTCATTTTCTTTAATTCAAAAATGTCAGAAATGTAAGTTTTCATGTTTATCGTTAGAATCAGCATGGTAAAATGCATTAAAATGAGTATAAACAAGCCTAGTATTGGTTTAGTGGTTATTAAGATAGCTCGTGATATTTTCAGAAAAAATATCTCAAAATTTGAATTTTTTATGTAGAAGCTGATGGCCAGCACGCAGATCATTAATCTGTAGTGAAAACATAATACGGTATTACAGTTGAATCAATCTTAACGTTAAGTGAATCTTACGATGACAAAGATATTTTAATATCCAATAAGATCATCTTTCACAATTCCCCTTCATCCAGATTGAAGAAGAAGTTTATTGACATCATAAAAAAATATTATTATTCAAATCAACATTACCCCAAGCAATGTTGTGGCATGCGGATAGTACTGACGCATGTAAACCGTGTTTTAATGTTACGCATCATAAGGTTTTATGGAATGCGAAAATGACAGTTACTGGCAGTTTTCTCAATCATCTAATATAAGAGATCGTCTGCATTTTCATCCAGGGAAATCGACACTTTTCAGGTAGAATTTCCCTAAAGATACTCCAGTGTGGTTGGTTGTGCAACTTTAAGGAGTATTTCGTGACATTTATGACATTTTCAGTAGATATCCACGAAAAGCTTATTCCCAAAATGTCAGTTGATTCCGATTTTGTGTTTGCGAGTTATGCATGATGATTTATATTTGTATTACACTGCTCATATTGGGGAGTGTTGTAATTTTGTTCTGGTGAACCAGAACGTAATTCAAATTGGCGATAATTTTGTTAAAAGAATTAAACTGCAAGAATTTTTTGTACATAAACATTATGTAGCCAGGTTTCCAGTGGTATAAGAATCTCACCTTTTTTTAGAAAAGTGTGGGATGAGGCTGTGGATCACGAAATGTCCTTTTAAGAATTATAATATCAATAAGAATCCGCCTTAAAGCCCCACATTTTGACAACTTAAAGTCAATAACATGTGTTGTTTGATTTAGTGCCAACAAGAAATAATAATGTTTATAAATTATACTTCATTAATATATTCTTGTTCATTGATTGGTTAAATGTGGATCACATGACCAAAATAGTTCTACCATCAGTACTCCTATCCGTAAATAGTACCTCTAAGCCGTAAATAGTATTTTCAATGTCTCGGATGAGCCGTAAATAGTACCTCCAAGCCGTAAATAGTACTTTTGACCATGTCTTCCGCGTGAGCGCATTTGATGCAACGGAACGGTTCACGCACGCGAAACTGCCATTGCGTGATTTCGCGCTGCTGTAATTGGTTAGCCCGATTTTAGCCTATTCGATTTTTTTGAAGGGCAAAATATAGGTTGTGCTTAAATAATTGGTCGTGCTGTTCATTCAGGATAGAAGCTGGAGAGTCAAAACGTCAAATAATTTTCTTTTAACCAATCAATGAACAAAGAACATATTAATGAAGTATATAAAACAAATACTGCCTTTATTCGAAGTTCTGGTTAAAACTATGGTCCCTCGTTGAGATCAATTAATACTATTTTCCTTCGGGGCTGCGTCCCTCAGGAAAATAGTATTATTGATCTCACATCGGGCCCATAGTTTTAACCAGAACCTCTCATGGCAGTATATATTTGTATAATATTATTTGATCACACTTTGAGATATGGGCTACTATAACCAATAATAGTGTGAAAATGAGCACCAAATGCTTTCAACTAGGGCGCAAATATCATTTGGATCTCTAACTAATTCAGGATGACTTGAGGACATGCAAAGGTTAACATTAATTTTTACAAAGATGAAATCAAAATATGCCTTGATCGGAAGATAATACAGTATAGTCATGGTAATACAATGCCTGACATGCCTGATGGAGTTTGATAATTTTATGAAAACAGAAGTTAGTACTATTTTTATCATAGCACTACGAGAAACTCCATCACAATCACTATTTGCTTGAACTTCATCCATTTCAAAAGGAACACATTAGGCTCTGTAATAAGGTCTCAAATTCTACTAACAAAGACATATTATAAAAATACCGTATAATAAATAATATAAAAATACGTATTTTATCATTTGATCTGTTCTATTCTATGCGATTCTATTCTATTCTATTCTATTCTTATTCTATTCTATTCTATTCTATTCTATTCTATTCTATTCTTATTCTATTCTATTCTTATTCTATTCTATTGTATTCTTATTCTATTCTATTCTTATTCTATTCTATTCTATTCTATTCTTATTCTATTCTATTCTATTCTATTCTATTCTTATTCTATTCTTATTCTATTCTATTCTATTCTATTCTTATTCTATTCTATTCTATTCTTATTCTATTCTATTCTTATTCTATTCTATTCTATTCTTATTCTATTCTATTCTATTCTATTCTATTCTATTCTATTCTATTCTATTCTTATTCTATTCTATTCTTATTCTATTCTATTCTATTCTATTCTATTCTATTCTATTCTATTCTATATTCTATTCTATTTTTCCGATCCCCTGATCGGCTACAATTGCCTTCTATTCTATTCTATTCTATTCTATTTTCTATTCTATTTTTCCGATCCCCTGATCGGCTACAATTGCCTTACTCGCTATCTACTACGACCTACGTCACCAAATTACTTGGAAGTTGGTCCGGTTGAAGTTACGCCAGCGTTATCCCTGATCTGTTAACATTGATAATGCTTACTTACAAAGAAGAGGGTAGAAAGTAGAGATGGAATGGAGAGAGGGAAATAGACACCCGCGAGCATAACATTATATTACTGGGTACATTGATTTTGAATTTTGAAAAATTGGATAGAAGTATAGGAATCGGTGAGAATTTTGCCTCCAAGAAACCAACTATCTTGCAATTGAATTTATGTAACATTAATACATATCGATGCCATCGCGAAATATCACGAGATATCATTTTTCTAAGCCGGGTCGGATGGCATGAACCATATTTATCCATAAAACTAAAAACTGCAGGGTACTTCTTAAAGGAGTATTTCGTGATCCTAGCATCCTCTTTTTATGACATTTTTCAGTACATATCCACGAAAAAAGCATATTCCCAAAATTTCAGTTGATTCCGATTTTGCGTTTGCGAGTTATGCATGATTATGTGTATTACACTGCTCCATAGACAATACGTTGTAATTTCGTTCTGGTGCACCAGAACGAAATTCAAATTTCGCGATATCTTTGCTAAACGAATTAATCTGCAAGAAATATTTTGTACATAAACATTATGTAGCCAGAGTATTCCAGTGATATAAAAATCTCAACTTTTTTGAGAAAAGTGGGGGATGAGGCTGTGGATCACGAAATGCCCTTTTAAGTCAACAAATAATCATAGGCGTAGATCCGTTGGGCGCCGGGGTCCATACAATGTTGACGTCTGTATGTTCTCGCTTCGCCCGGATTTATCCCATTTTTGCACCATATTTCAACAGTTTAGCTTCAAAATGACAAAATATGTACCATAAACTTATTATTGCACCAAAAGGTGTCGAAATTCAATATACTTCAAGAAAATTTTCCAACCCCATCCCCCAAATTCAAAAAGAAATCTAGGCCACTGCAAATAATCACATTTATATTTACATATGTCTTGCTGTTCTTGAGTTTGAGTTTGGGGGTCCCCACCACGAGAAAAATCAAGGATATGGGGCAAAAATAAAATCCCCTGTGGTTTCCTTTATAGAACCCGTACATGTCCCCCTACCGATTCGAATTAACCCTTTACATTTTTAAGAGTGTAACTTTTCATTTTCTTATCGTATAGTACTCTCTACATTCCAAAGAGTGAAAAAGTGAGTGACTCTTCGGGTCAATCAAAAAGATTGACATTTCAATCTACCAAGAGTGAAAATCACATATTTTCCTCCATACAAATAACATTTTCCCTCTGCAAAGAGTGAAATCTAAATCTTTTTGGAGTGAAATTTGCAATCTTTTCACAGAGTGTTCCCTCAGCACAATCTCTCTCGATTGAAGTGTGTTTAATAAACATAAATAAACTTCAATCGGGAGAGATTGTGCTGAGGGAACACTCTTTGAAAAGATTGAAAATTTCACTCTAAAAAGATTGAAATTTCACTCTAACATGTCTAAAAAGATTGAAATTTCACTCTTTGCAGAGTGAAAATTTTACTCTCTTGGTAGATTGAAATGTCAATCTTTTCGATTGACCCGAAGAGTCACTCCGATGAGGATTGACTTTTTCACTCTTTAGAATTTAGTAAAGCATTTTCATAGAAACTTTAGGGATCTAAAATGAGCGTTTATTGCGTTTCGACAGTATTTTTGTGGGACATAAGAGCACCTCAGACCTATCGAATTGCATTCTGAATACGAAGCATGTCTTTCTGATATCAAATAATTTACATTTTTGAAAATCACAATATAATACAAATTTTATGACAAATTATAAAAATTTGATATTTTTCAAATTTTTGATATATAACAGTCCTCGAAGTAAATTATATAAATCTAATGACATATTCTTAAAGTGTATGTAGCAGGAGGAAAAGCCGACGGTCAATTGAAAATTTTGACCTTTCATATTGAAGATATGGATTTTTTTCCCCAAAAGACCTAAATTTTTAATGATTTGCCATAAAATGTGTATTAAATTGCGAATTTCAAAAAAATCAAAATTATTTGATATCAGAATGACATTCTTCGTATTCAGAATGCAATTCGATATGTCTGATGTGCTCTAATGTCCCACAATAAATACTGTCCAAACGTTCATACCCCAGCCCTTAACGTAACCTGAATGGGTGACTCCCTTTGAAATCTACACCCCCCGTGTGTACGAGATAAAGGTCACGTCTCCAATAATAGTGGATGTATGGATTTCAACTGGAATAGCCCATTAGTTACAAATTCAAAAATCCGCAGCAAAATTTACAATCATACTTTTGAAAGCGTGTCTCAGTTCGATTAAACGTTAAACCGTTTAACAATGTCTCATGGGTGTTTACCTGATCAATTCAAATAACTAAAATATGTTAATTAACCTTTCTGTCAATAAGTTTGACTAAGGCGTATATAACTTGATATTATTGTTATTTGAAAAACTGTGGCTTCAATATTGACAACACAGTATGTATTTTGCAAAGAAAAAAAACCCCGAATTTAAAAATTAGAGTCATGCGGTAGCATGACCAGCAAGTTTTAAAAAAACGACTGATAAAGAAGAATAAACAGATGCACCGCAAGACTATATTTACACGAAACAAAACGCTATTGTTCTATGATATTTTTCGCTGGGTACAAAATATATCCAAAACCATGCTAAATCTTATTTACTGTCCAAAGTGTAATATTTTAATAACTCATTAATTCAAAAAGTTACACCAATCTTACAGTCAATCCGATTGTTTGATAATAAACAAACATTCTTGTTTATTTCACGCGGTATTTCATAGCCAAAATTAGTGGCAAATCATAGCTTATCATACTGATATCCAGAATCTTTCGTCACTGCTACAGCCATACATGGCTGTCACTGTCGCACTACTTTTTGAGATTCACTTTCAAAATATACCCTAGCATTTTCCTGGATACCCTACATACCAATTCTGGATCCCATTCGCCAAAAAAATCAAGTTTTTCACAATTCTTTTATTCTTTCCGGACCACAGCATACATTCATCATTCATATTAATAAATACTCCACTTTCACACGTCGTTATATCGGGACGTCCACGTGGTGAAGTGGTTAAGGCCATGGACTTCTAATCCACTTATGAAGTTTTGCTAAAGTTCGAAACTTCCCACCACCTTTTTTTTAATGTTTTATTATTAAACCAATTTATTGTCATAAATCAAGAATAACACCATTTCGAACATCCATATTGTGATATTATATTTTTTTTCATCAAACAAACATGTTTGATTTTTTATTCACATATAGGCCTAGGGCCTACTTTCACCATCCAGATGCTTTCACCATGCCTGACGATCATGATATTTTCGTCATTTAAAACACATTTATCAGTGGCTCTGTTCACAGCTCACATTGAAATTATATTTGTAATAAATATTATAAATTGTCACAAATTAAAATCACAAACCGCGAAAGATCGCCAACAACTGCCGCCGAATATTGTTATCCAACTAGATTTCCCAGAGGGATATAAAGAACCACAAACCGCGAAATTTGGATATATACTAGATTGCCCCGCAGGGCTATAAAGAATCACACACCACGAAATATTAATATCCAACAAGCTTAAACTATAAATTAGCTCCCGATAGAGGGCAGGGCTTGATACGGGGAATTAAAATCACGAACCGCGAAAGATCGCCGACAACCGCCGCTTAATAGGGATATCCAACAAGATTGCCCCGCAGGGCTGCAAAGAACCACATACCGCGAAATTTGGATATCCAACCAGATTTCCCGCAGGCCTATCGATTATAAAGAACCACAAACCGCGAAATATGAATATCCAAAAAATTAAAACCACAAACCGCGAAAGATCGCCAACAACTGCCGCTCAATATTGATATCCAACTAGATTACCCGCAGGGCTATAAAGAACCACAAACCGCGGAATTTTGATATGCATCTATTGCCCCACAGGGCTTCAAAGAACCACAAGCCACGAAATATGGATATCCAACAAGCTTAAACTATAAATTAGCTCCCGATAGAGGGCAGGGCTTGATGAGGAAACTTAAAACCACAAACCACGAAAGATCGCCGATAACCGCCGCTTAATAGGGTTATCCAACTAGATTGCCTCGCAGGGCTACAAAGAACCACAAACCACGAAATTTGGATATCCAATTAGATTGCCCGCAGGCCTATCGATTATTAGCAACCACAAACCGCGAAATATGGATATCCAACAAATTAAGACCACAAACCACGAAAGATCAACAACAACTGCAGCTCAATATTGATATCCAACTAGATTGCCCCGCAGGGCTATAAAGAACCAGACACCGCGAAATTTGGATATGCAACTATAGATTGCCCCACATAGCTACAAAGAACCAGAAACCACGAAATATGGATATCCAACAAGCTTAAACTATAAATTAGCTCCCGATAGAGGGCAGGGCTTGATGAAAACCACAAACCACGAAAGATCGCCGACAACCGCCGCTTAATAGGAATATCCAACTAGGTTGCCTCGCAGGGCTACAAAGAACCACAAACATTAAAACACGATTATATTGCCTACTCGGGGCATTTAGACGCTTCTATATATAGGCTTAAATATAATGCGCATTTACCAGTTCCGACCTGAAGTAGGCCTAAATCGGACTAACTCTCTGTGTCTCTGTGGCATTGTCAACATTGGGTGTGTGTTGTTCATATTTACATTTTCTTTACATATTTACGTTGCCTTGAATAAAAATATATTAAAACGTATATTGATCATTGTGTACGCCTCTTAACATTACAGTCACGCATGACAAGCAAGTTTTAAAAATAAACAACTATAAAGTTTCGTTTAATTATTTATTGTCATGAATCAAGAATTGAAACTTCAAACATCTATTTTTCGTTTTATTCGTTTTATGGAGCACTTCCTAACCTGATGACTTTCCAAGCTTGGAGCTGCTTGGCTACATTCATAAAACGAAAAGAAATCTACCAAAAAAACGTTGACAACGTAAAGAAATCAGCAAGTTTAAAAAAACCCACCTCGGCTCACTTTTTGAAACTTGGTCCCATTTTTAACACCAACAGCAAATCAGTATTTTTATTTTATTTCAACAGAACACAGCGTTTCCAACAAGATTACAAGCCTACTTGTTATTTGCTTATTAATTCAATCATTAATCATGATTATTATGCAAGAACAAGATAATAACCTTTCATTTCATTCATTTCATTTCATTTCATTTTATTCGCCAGAAAAACATTATAAAATACATATATTGCACATTTATAAGTACTACATCAAAAACAATTAGATATTTAAAAACGATTAAATATGAGCCCCTTGAATAAGTTCATCAGGACTGTTAGACGACATACCAATGGTAAACCGCTTCACAAGTACAACAATTCACTCCCTCTCCAGACGTCCCACCCCCGATCGGAGGACCCCCTCCCCAACACGACGAACCAGCAACACCCCCATCTCCTGAGCGCACAGCTCCCCACAGCAGCCAGCCACACACATGACTTAGTGGTCATGTCCCCCCATAAACAAGTCCGCCATGACAGATCACGCGTCACATCAAAACCAAAGCATCGAATGGATGCTAACGCCAATAACGGTGATGAAGGGACACACTCACCAAATCCTGCATATGACCAACCACCGCAAAGTCCGCACACTCCGGAACGAGAGTAGGACTGCCGCCAGCCCAGCATCACCAATGACGTCCTCCGACCGGAAGATGAGACGTCCAAAACGCGAGGTCGTTCCAGAAAGCTTACAAATTAATATCGCATCTGCACATTAAAGATACATAACACTTCTGGAAATGTTTTAAATTTATATAAATATGATTAAGTTTAAATCAGTATACCTATTACAAATGGGACCAAGTTTCAAAAAGTGAGCCGAGGTGGGTTTTTTTAAACTTGCTGATTTCTTTACGTTGTCAACGTTTTTTTGGTAGATTGCACTTACAGCGATCAATAGTTATCAAACGCGTGTAAAACCTGCCATGACGGTGAATTAAAATCGATACAAGTAACTGCAACTTTTATATTACCCGTTCTTTAGTACATTATTGGTTTTTATGAAATTGGGTATAAAAGTGTTGAATCAGTTCATGATTCTGTTATCATTAATTGCAACATCCGTGCATATAATAAATATCACCTCTGTCTCATAAATCATTCTTCTTCTCGTAACCACAGCAAAATAAAACTCTTATAGTAATAGCGTTGTTCTCTGCAAGGTTCTCAGCTTAGCATTCTTGCTCCAATACAGGACATCGCACACCGACACCGCCTGGCTAATAATTATTTGGTGCAGCAGAGACACTAAAATGAATACACGGGATCGATACACGTGAATTGCTATGCACGATTTTGATATCAGACGAAAATCTTCGGATACCGGGTTAGAAAATGATGAATATCTCCCGTAAATGAATTTTTCTCAAGAAACCAGATGTGGTCTCATACACTTGAAAATACGTGTTGAACAGATATGATGGTCGCTAGAATGCGCTTTGAAAATTGGCCGTGCGCTTTGAACTCAAAATCGGACCAAAACTCTAATTTTATATTGCGTTGGTCCTGTATGGACTACATCGTGTAGTACAGCTGCACTCACTACTAGGCAGTATAAAAGTCGATGACCATTGAGCTCAATGGGGTATACAAGCTTATTCACGCACAACCAAGATCAATTACCCGGCTATTGTGAGTAGCCTTAGTCATGTCCCTCGACTAATTATTCGTCTCAAAGAGCTTCAAAGGTCTGAACCAAATGGCCAATCGTGGCTGTGGATTCAACCTACCATGGCGATTTCTTCCATGAAGATATAGGGTCGATGACACTGTGCATCGCATAATATGGTCAATGGTTTGTGGTTCAGTTCCATATACGCAAGCCACATCTTCAGTGTTTAGATAACCCCACTTTTTGAGCCCAGTTTGATTCGGCACCAGGGGGAAGTTATTCTTTGGCACATATGGACATGGATATTGTTTGTGGATGATTAGCAAATAATCATTGACAGTAAATGAACGAAATTTAAGAAGTGCGTAGCGTAGAAAACATCATTCCATTCATTTACAAAAGCCAACGCATTTGACTTCTTTTTACAATTATGCTGATAACACTTCTTCTTCTTCTTCTTCTTCTTCTTCTTTCTGGATACTCTCCAACATTCCACAAGGAATCACACGAAGAGGGTGAACCAGGGAGCACAGAGTACTTTTTTTGAATTCTTAATGCTATTTTTAGTTGCACCATCAATTTGGATGGTCCATGGCAAGTATTTTAAGCACCGACCGGGAGACCCCCCAAAATATTCACACGGACCCCCCAGGGGGTCAAATCTGAATTTCATCGAAAGTATGTCAATATGGGTATCAAATGAAAGGAAATCACACAAGAAATTCAAATATCACAATTATATCTTGTTTAAACAAATCGTTTTTCATTTATTTTCAAAAACACCATATATAGCATAAAATATGTGTCAATGGATGCGTTATTTGTACATGAGCGTATTACAATGGCGTAACTCCTATAGGCTCAGGGTGAGTGAAACTGCAGGGCACCCCAGACTTGCACATTACCCTTATTTTCAGTCTAAAATGATCCCACCATATGCACCTGCTTCACTTTGAGCCACAAGCACAGGCAGCCACTGTGTATTACATTGAGTCTTTGCGACTTGATTGACATATATTGAAAAATCTTGCATTATCATTCTACTTGGCAATCTTACACGATATGCATTGTCAACATGTTTTTTATTAATTATTTTGTATCTGCTTTGAGTCTGCTTACCACAGGATTGATCTCAGCCACAGGTGTGAATTAGAGAATAAGGGTATTGTTTTTAGCCCTGGAGTGCATCTATCGTCTCATATAACACGGGCGACATCATTATTTTAAGTAAAACAACGAGGCGAAGCCGAGTTGTTTTACGCCAAAAATAATGATGTCGCCCGTGTTATATGAGACGATAGATGCAGGACAGCGGCTAAAAACAATACTTTATTCTCATTCTTAAACACTTCAATTCAAATAAAAATATCATTACAAGTAGGCCCCCTATTACAAATATTAATGAAATTAAATCCTACATTTTGCAAGGAATTACCTAGGGCTTAAAATCGATCAGTCCCGTTGTTGTTATGCGCCTCCGATTGGTTCAAATAGCGAGTACGCGTATCGCGTCAATGCACACGCGCTGACCCGTGTGATATCGTGTCATATCACACAGGTAAGAACCAATAAGATTGCAGGAACGTTCTCAAGTGTTTAAGAATCTTATTTAAAGTATGGCTTAATTATGTTGAACCATAATAACTTTACTGAAAAGTGAAAGTGCTGTTCAACACACATTTTAAGTTGCTCCTTAGCAATGTATAATTTTGTATTTAACATATCAAATGGTATACTACATATATCGCTTTGACAAGTTGGAAAAATTAAATGCCTTAGTGTGGTCTTACTAAATATACTAAATCAATGCTGTCCCATTGTTTTGTAAGAACTATTGGACAGTATCTCTAAGACTAGCTTTACTACATTTTAACAGCCCAATAACAATTAATGGTCATAAATGTATAGATGAGGTGACATCAGTGTATATCAACCAGGGCAATTGGAATAATATTGATGTTTAAAATGGCTTTCTTGTATGCCTACATTTTTGTACTAGATATGAAATGGACCTTGATCAAAGTATGATGCATAAGCATAATGCTGGGCAAAGAACAGTGGAAATTGCCATGATGTGTGCGCATGATGTCACCTGTCACCTTATCTATTATCCCCTTTCCCTTAATGTAACATACATTCTGCAAGTTCTTAATCTTGAATTACTTAATTATTATTTCCAAAATGACACTTGCTAGTAGTAGTCGATATAATCTGTTCATCAATGCATTCATTCGTAGAGCCATTTCATTGATCTGAAAAGACACAAACAATCTAGTTTTACTCATGTTATACTCCATTTCATTTAATCTTGGCAGTGAAATGGACAAGTGAAAAACAATGTGTGCACAACTGTATCATGCAAGACATTAGCCTACCATTGCCAACTGCCATGATGAAATGACCTGAAATATTATAGGTTTGTCTTTGCTACAAACATCTTATAATTTACAAATCAAATAATATAATAATATTAGTGTGAATTCCCACTGAGGAAACTGAAGTGGTTTAGGCCCTATAGGAGCAAAAGTAGGCCTACTTTTAAATGTTTCTGTGGGAAAATCACCCCTGTGAATTCCCACTGAGGAAACTAAAGTGGTTTAGGCCCTATAGGAGCAAAAGTACTTCAACTTCAAAATAATTGCTACAACATAAACAATGAATTTGTCAAAAAATCAACTTTTGATATGTTCAGACTTTATCCCTGGATGTCTGCTGATGCCAGTGTTTTGCTATGCTACGCGCGTGCTGCGTACAGATATTACCACGCAAAGTTGTTGTGAAATAGGAGCATCGGCAGACATCTGGTGATAAACTCTAGTGCACGATATCCATCAATCTATATACTTTTTAGTGTGTAGAACTACAAAATGATAGGAAGTACAGAGAGAGAGAGCTGAATACCACAAAATCACCCGTCTTTTACAATGATTTATAAAACAAACTTTTAATCAGGTCACAACTTTTAGCGCAAAATATCCAATTGATGCATTTTTGTGCATATCAGGGACATAAAGGTAATATAAATGTCAGCCTGCAATAGAAAATTCTCCTCTGGAAAGAGAAATGACTAATGAAATTCAATCCAAATGCTGCACAAAGAACTGCTAGTTTGATGCAGTTAGGTTGTGATATTTAATAGTGAACAATCATGCTCCCTTGGACTCAAAACAAATGAATGGTTATAAATAGAATCATGTTAATTGTAACAAATGAATGGTCATAAGGTTATAATCATGTTAATTGTAACAAATCAATGGAAATAAGGTTATAATCATGTTAATTGTAACACATTAATGGTTATCAGTTTATTATTTATAATCAGATTAATTGTAACAAAATATGAAAATAATTAATATCATGCAGTGTCTCAAGAAAGTTTTTTTTTTTTCCTTAATTAAACTTGAAAATGTGATGAATTGGGTTGAGTTGCAGACAAACGCAACTGATATTGGCAATTCATGCAAATGTGGTCATAATTTATGAATATCATTTTTATCAACATATCATTTTTTATCATGACTTGGATTAATTATTGTAAAATTGTAAAATAAAATAAATACAGAGATGTGATACAGTACATGGTCAAAATTTCCTGATATGCTTTGAAATTTCCTGAAAAAATGAGCTGTCTCATTCTAATTTCTATCGTGCAGGGCAAAATTTCCTGAAAACAATAAATTTTTAATAAAATTTCATGAAATCAGGAAAATTTCTGAAAATCACATCTCTGTATTAAAGTATAAAGTTAGAAACAGGGAATAGAAAACTTGTTAGAAATTCATGTGAACTGGCAAAAAAAAAGTACAATTGCTTACGCTTATCTTGCAAATCTATATTTCTGCATGGCGACTCCCTTGACTTTGCAGCGGCTTTGGATAAACTTGGTGATATTTTCACTCCCTTGACCTTGCAGCGGCTTTTGATAATCTTGGTGATATACGTCTGAAATTTTCAAAATTGTGTTTAAGTTTAAATAACGTTTATTGAGTTTATTGTTCAGCAATAAACTTTTTGCCGCCAGAAATAAAGAGGGTCAATGCGGTTGCTATGATTTTGTTTTGGTTGGTTACGGCTTTCGCACCATTGTTGTATTATTAAATTTTACTATATTACAACCAGAGGATGGAAAGTAAACGTGGATGCGCTAAAGTGTAACACGTGTTACCGTGGAAATGCCCATAAATGACCACATTTCACATGTCATGTATACAAGTCGAAATTCCCAATAAAATACATCAATTGGGAAAAAGACAATAGAGCAAGAATAGACTTGGGACATAGACCTAGATATTCCTGCAGATCTCTGTGACAATATTGCACTTTTTTTTTTGTTTTTTATACAGGCCTTTTACACTTAGCATTACGTCCAAACTTATGGATCCTGCTGAGTCGACCGACGCTAACGTAAACACATTGACTGATAGGGCCTAAGTGATAAAGAATAATTTAATCCCGAATTTAATATTTAACACTGGACAGCTTGAATATTTCCCTGTGCAACTAACTTGTCTTGAAGCAAAATTGATTACGTATTAATGCATGAATGGTACCAGTAACTCAACTGATCAAACCAGTCATTTGATACATGATAATAACAATCATGACAATAAATATCAATATCACATAAATTATTTATATTACCATTAAAATATCATGTACGGTACCGTACAGGTATATGCTCATAGTAAAGTGGAATTTACATTCATGTACCATGATATGCTTTCTAAAGTGAAAGTCAAAACTTCATAGATAAAATGCAACTTACCAAGAATTCATATACCTTCAGTCTCAGAAGACAGAACCACTGGCACTGGAACAAGCCTAAGCTTAGTCATGACAGTTGATACAAGCAGTCACAAACACCACACCGTCAGGTTGTAATAATCATGTTATCATGCTTGACGTGTCTATCAACGGCAGCTTGAATCTTATAACTTTGAGTTTAACTTCTTTTAAGTGGATCTACTCCAACTAGAACATTCAAATCATGCAATTTAACCAGTGCCATATAATTTGGCAAATTTGCCCACCACCGTGTGATAATAGCTATATGCAGCATGTCATGATGACAGGCTGCGTATAGCTCATTGGCAGCAATTCGCCTACGAGGGCAGTGTTCGACTAATCAATTTTATGTGATTAATTACATGAAAACCATACACAAATTTTAAGTTTTATTTTTGAAAAAATTAATTTACATGAATATCTTTCTTTTAAAACCAAATTTGTCATAGTAAACTGCATAATAAATAAATGCAGTCAAAATCAAAAACAGCTTTGATTTCCCTATACTTTACTGTACAAACCCTAATTTGACCCCCCTGTAACATGAGCTGTGTGTATTTTTTTAATGGTCTACCTTTCAGGGGACATTCTAGAGGTAATAAGGTATCCAAAAAATACTATCAACTAAAAATAGCAAAAAATCATATTTTTAAACTCTAACATCACCTGGTGCTCCTGGGTGCGCAATGCTGTGCTGCTAATTAGTCTCTGATATTATTTCTTGTGTCTTGGTTCTTGAAGTATTCTGGAGTGCTTGATTTGAATTGATTAGGTCCTTCAATTGAATGCAAATCAGGTGGAAGTGAGTTCCAATCCACGACGGTGCGAGGCACAAAAGAGTTCTTGAAACAATTGGTTCTGGCGTGGTATGGTATAAAAGTGTTGGTAGTAGATCGTCTTGTGTAGCGGCTGGCCGGGCGCAGGTAGTCCGACACTGGTAGGGCCAGGTGACCCCCGGCTTTATGTAGTACATTGACCCTAGCGATCTTCCTCCGTGTGCTTAACATGTCCCAGCCAAGATCTCTTATCAGACCAGATGCACTAGTGGTTTGCTGATAGTCATTGCAAACCATGCGGGCCGCTCTCCTCTGGATTTTACCAATCTCATGTATGTGTTCATTTGTAATTCTAAGGAGGAAGCATTTCTGGGCATTAAAATTCATGAGCCACTTGCTTTCCCATTCAGATAACCTGTCAAGATCATCCTTGTTTACATCGCGTATTTAATATGGTTAACAAGTAGAGGAAACTGGATTTACCGTACCCGGATTAAAAGATGTTGACGGGATTGCAAAATTGCGATATTTACATTACTACACATTAATTAAATATGAATATAATCTATGACAAATATACCCGAAGAAACGTATTTTACCTTTGAGATAACATGATACTCAAATTTGAAATTCAAAAAAATTAACTTAATGCTGGTATAACGTATAAGCATGATTAAATAATATGCCATGCAGAGCTTTGAGCAAGAATCATATGATACCAGTACAGGACAGATGTAACGAGGGCATGCATATTCTTATAATAATCTACCTTCTTCGCTACCGATTGCAGCCTACAGATTTCATCCATAATAAACCAAACTGACATATGCATTCAGATTAGTACATAATAGTATATTAAAGCCTTAATGTACGATCTTTTTAAATTTTTAGATTTTTCTTTTTTTCTTCTAAAATGATAATATGCAATCATTTGAAAGTTCCCAATACATTTGGACGCGAAAAACATTGGGAATTTGCAAAGAAACAACATCATAAACTTCACCTCTATCACTCGAAACATCTCGCACTATTTGGATAATAGACAGCGAGTGCGGCCTCAGAGTTAGTCTCCTACGCGGTTAAAGTTTGGTTACGCTCCTCCACATGTGGAGGGAGCGTAACCAAGCTAGTTTTGTACGAGACTACGGTTTGCGATCGTGGCCGACATAAAGTCATAAATCTAAAAAATTATGACTTTATGTCGGACCAACAGAAAATCGTCCCGTTTTACTACAAATAGGACGAATTTGACAGTTTGCTCATAGATTTAAGTTAGAACATGTGTAAGTATTACAAAAATGCCAAAAAATCAGGTTTGAAAAAAATAAAGGTAAATATTAAAAAAAGATCGTACATTATGACTTTAAGAAAAAAAAAAAAGGTTTGTCTCAAAGCTTGCGCGCGCGTTTGTAAAATCGCACGATTGAGGTAGAGACAAAGGTAGAGGTATGCTTTCAAATTTATAACCACAATGCTAGACAAAATAGGTTGGAATGAAAATAAAATGTGCACCTTGAAATGGCCATATTTTCGTTATTTTTAGAGTGATGAAATGGCACTTTTTTAGTGTCAAGTCTAAACATTACCCTCACCCCAATACCTCCCCCTGCCCCCTGAGCGCACATGAACAAAATGTCAGGATTCAACATTGATTGGGGGAAACGGGGGCTCATTTGCAATACCGTACTAATTACATTCCAACCCTTTTATCCAGGGTTGCAGTTTCTTTAATAGTGGATGATTTTCGGGAGTACACATTCTGCGTTTCCTTTGTACTATATATTTGTTCAGGAAGATGACTCCGGTTATTGTGTTTCTTACGAGTTGGAGCAGCCTATCACCTCACTTGACATTTATATATTGTTGTTGTTGCAGGCTGACACGCACCTATCATATTTCAATTAATGGTTTCAAATGTGTTAAAAGCTTTCAGAACCGTTACTTGATGTTGTGTTATTGGCTATTGATATCATGTCCTCACGGGTGAATGATTAGTAGCTATGAAGCAATTTTGTTTTTAGCAACATTTATTCATTTGTTTTCTACCTGTTTAAAAACAAAATATGAGAAAAAGAATAATTTCATTTGGTAAAGAAAACACTCTGACCAATAATGGAAGATCTAAAATGGGGTTAAGTCACATTGAGTGCATATGAGGAAAATGGACAAAAACGTGTTTTTCACTATCCCAAAATATTTATCTCCCTGCCAAGTCCTCCTTCCCTCCTCCAACTCTCTCCCCTCTCCCCACTCTCTCTCCCTCACTCTCTCCCTCCCCTCTCACTCTCTCCTCTCTCTCCTCCTCTCGACCTCCTCCACACACACCCTGCACAGCCTTTGCATCGGGGCTTGAGATTGGAATTACAGTTTCCTTTCTCACCAAGTAAGGGCTAAGAGTAAAATTGTACAATTGTGTTTGGGAGTGGCCTTCTCTCCTTTCTCCTTTTCCTGGCTATTTTCTTCCATTTCTTGCTTTGACCACAGCATACATTCATCATTCATATTAATAAATACTCCACTTTCACACGTCGTTATATCGGGACGTCCACGTGGTGAAGTGGTTAAGGCCATGGACTTCTAATCCACTTATGAAGTTTTGCTAAAGTTCGAAACTTCC
This sequence comes from Amphiura filiformis, assembly GCF_039555335.1. NCBI lineage: Eukaryota > Metazoa > Echinodermata > Ophiuroidea > Amphilepidida > Amphiuridae > Amphiura > Amphiura filiformis. The sequence continues at coordinate 46,052,975 of NC_092642.1, read as the reverse complement.
CACCACCTTTTTTTTAATGTTTTATTATTAAACCAATTTATTGTCATAAATCAAGAATAACACCATTTCGAACATCCATATTGTGATATTATATTTTTTTTCATCAAACAAACATGTTTGATTTTTTATTCACATATAGGCCTAGGGCCTACTTTCACCATCCAGATGCTTTCACCATGCCTGACGATCATGATATTTTCGTCATTTAAAACACATTTATCAGTGGCTCTGTTCACAGCTCACATTGAAATTATATTTGTAATAAATATTATAAATTGTCACAAATTAAAATCACAAACCGCGAAAGATCGCCAACAACTGCCGCCGAATATTGTTATCCAACTAGATTTCCCAGAGGATATAAAGAACCACAAACCGCGAAATTTGGATATATACTAGATTGCACCCGCAGGGCTATAAAGAATCACACACCACGAAATATTAATATCCAACAAGCTTAAACTATAAATTAGCTCCCGATAGAGGGCAGGGCTTGATACGGGGAATTAAAATCACGAACCGCGAAAGATCGCCGACAACCGCCGCTTAATAGGGATATCCAACAAGATTGCCCCGCAGGGCTGCAAAGAACCACATACCGCGAAATTTGGATATCCAACCAGATTTCCCGCAGGCCTATCGATTATAAAGAACCACAAACCGCGAAATATGAATATCCAAAAAATTAAAACCACAAACCGCGAAAGATCGCCAACAACTGCCGCTCAATATTGATATCCAACTAGATTACCCGCAGGGCTATAAAGAACCACAAACCGCGGAATTTTGATATGCATCTATTGCCCCACAGGGCTTCAAAGAACCACAAGCCACGAAATATGGATATCCAACAAGCTTAAACTATAAATTAGCTCCCGATAGAGGGCAGGGCTTGATGAGGAAACTTAAAACCACAAACCACGAAAGATCGCCGATAACCGCCGCTTAATAGGGTTATCCAACTAGATTGCCTCGCAGGCTACAAAGAACCACAAACCACGAAATTTGGATATCCAATTAGATTGCCCGCAGGCCTATCGATTATTAGCAACCACAAACCGCGAAATATGGATATCCAACAAATTAAGACCACAAACCACGAAAGATCAACAACAACTGCAGCTCAATATTGATATCCAACTAGATTGCCCGCAGGGCTATAAAGAACCAGACACCGCGAAATTTGGATATGCAACTATAGATTGCCCCACATAGCTACAAAGAACCAGAAACCACGAAATATGGATATCCAACAAGCTTAAACTATAAATTAGCTCCCGATAGAGGGCAGGGCTTGATGAAAACCACAAACCACGAAAGATCGCCGACAACCGCCGCTTAATAGGAATATCCAACTAGGTTGCCTCGCAGGGCTACAAAGAACCACAAACATTAAAACACGATTATATTGCCTACTGGGGCATTTAGACGCTTCTATATATAGGCTTAAATATAATGCGCATTTACCAGTTCCGACCTGAAGTAGGCCTAAATCGGACTAACTCTCTGTGTCTCTGTGGCATTGTCAACATTGGGTGTGTGTTGTTCATATTTACATTTTCTTTACATATTTACGTTGCCTTGAATAAAAATATATTAAAACGTATATTGATCATTGTGTACGCCTCTTAACATTACAGTCACGCATGACAAGCAAGTTTTAAAATAAACAACTATAAAGTTTCGTTTAATTATTTATTGTCATGAATCAAGAATTGAAACTTCAAACATCTATTTTTCGTTTTATTCGTTTTATGGAGCACTTCCTAACCTGATGACTTTCCAAGCTTGGAGCTGCTTGGCTACATTCATAAAACGAAAAGAAATCTACCAAAAAACGTTGACAACGTAAAGAAATCAGCAAGTTTAAAAACCCACCTCGGCTCACTTTTTTGAAACTTGGTCCCATTTTTAACACCAACAGCAAATCAGTATTTTTATTTTATTTCAACAGAACACAGCGTTTCCAACAAGATTACAAGCCTACTTGTTATTTGCTTATTAATTCAATCATTAATCATGATTATTATGCAAGAACAAGATAATAACCTTTCATTTCATTCATTTCATTTCATTTCATTTTATTCGCCAGAAAAACATTATAAAATACATATATTGCACATTTATAAGTACTACATCAAAAACAATTAGATATTTAAAACGATTAAATATGAGCCCTTGAATAAGTTCATCAGGACTGTTAGACGACATACCAATGGTAAACCGCTTCACAAGTACAACAATTCACTCCCTCTCCAGACGTCCCACCCCCCGATCGGGGACTCCCTCAGCAACACGACGAACCAGCAACACCCCCATCTCCTGAGCGCACAGCTCCCCACAGCAGCCAGCCACACACATGACTTAGTGGTCATGTCCCCCCATAAACAAGTCCGCCATGACAGATCACGCGTCACATCAAAACCAAAGCATCGAATGGATGCTAACGCCAATAACGGTGATGAAGGGACACACTCACCAAATCCTGCATATGACCAACCACCGCAAAGTCCGCACACTCCGGAACGAGAGTAGGACTGCCGCCAGCCCAGCATCCCCAATGACGTCCTCCGACCGGAAGATGAGACGTCCAAAACGCGAGGTCGTTCCAGAAAGCTTACAAATTAATATCGCATCTGCACATTAAAGATACATAACACTTCTGGAAATGTTTTAAATTTATATAAATATGATTAAGTTTAAATCAGTATACCTATTACAAATGGGACCAAGTTTCAAAAAGTGAGCCGAGGTGGGTTTTTTAAACTTGCTGATTTCTTTACGTTGTCAACGTTTTTTGGTAGATTGCACTTACAGCGATCAATAGTTATCAAACGCGTGTAAAACCTGCCATGACGGTGAATTAAAATCGATACAAGTAACTGCAACTTTTATATTACCCGTTCTTTAGTACATTATTGGTTTTTATGAAATTGGGTATAAAAGTGTTGAATCAGTTCATGATTCTGTTATCATTAATTGCAACATCCGTGCATATAATAAATATCACCTCTGTCTCATAAATCATTCTTCTTCTCGTAACCACAGCAAAATAAAACTCTTATAGTAATAGCGTTGTTCTCTGCAAGGTTCTCAGCTTAGCATTCTTGCTCCAATACAGGACATCGCACACCGACACCGCCTGGCTAATAATTATTTGGTGCAGCAGAGACACTAAAATGAATACACGGGATCGATACACGTGAATTGCTATGCACGATTTTGATATCAGACGAAAATCTTCGGATACCGGGTTAGAAAATGATGAATATCTCCCGTAAATGAATTTTTCTCAAGAAACCAGATGTGGTCTCATACACTTGAAAATACGTGTTGAACAGATATGATGGTCGCTAGAATGCGCTTTGAAAATTGGCCGTGCGCTTTGAACTCAAAATCGGACCAAAACTCTAATTTTATATTGCGTTGGTCCTGTATGGACTACATCGTGTAGTACAGCTGCACTCACTACTAGGCAGTATAAAAGTCGATGACCATTGAGCTCAATGGGGTATACAAGCTTATTCACGCACAACCAAGATCAATTACCCGGCTATTGTGAGTAGCCTTAGTCATGTCCCTCGACTAATTATTCGTCTCAAAGAGCTTCAAAGGTCTGAACCAAATGGCCAATCGTGGCTGTGGATTCAACCTACCATGGCGATTTCTTCCATGAAGATATAGGGTCGATGACACTGTGCATCGCATAATATGGTCAATGGTTTGTGGTTCAGTTCCATATACGCAAGCCACATCTTCAGTGTTTAGATAACCCCACTTTTTGAGCCCAGTTTGATTCGGCACCAGGGGGAAGTTATTCTTTGGCACATATGGACATGGATATTGTTTGTGGATGATTAGCAAATAATCATTGACAGTAAATGAACGAAATTTAAGAAGTGCGTAGCGTAGAAAACATCATTCCATTCATTTACAAAAGCCAACGCATTTGACTTCTTTTTACAATTATGCTGATAACACTTCTTCTTCTTCTTCTTCTTCTTCTTCTTTCTGGATACTCTCCAACATTCCACAAGGAATCACACGAAGAGGGTGAACCAGGGAGCACAGAGTACTTTTTTTTCATTCTTAATGCTATTTTTAGTTGCACCATCAATTTGGATGGTCCATGGCAAGTATTTTAAGCACCGACCGGGAGACCCCCCAAAATATTCACACGGACCCCCCCGGGGGGTCAAATCTGAATTTCATCGAAAGTATGTCAATATGGGTATCAAATGAAAGGAAATCACACAAGAAATTCAAATATAACAATTATATCTTGTTTCAACAAATCGTTTTTAAAAAATAAACAAAAAACACCATATATAGCATAAAATATGTGTCAATGGATGCGTTATTTGTACATGAGCGTATTACAATGGCGTAACTCCTATAGGCTCAGGGTGAGTGAAACTGCAGGGCACCCCAGACTTGCACATTACCCTTATTTTCAGTCTAAAATGATCCCACCATATGCACCTGCTTCACTTTGAGCCACAAGCACAGGCAGCCACTGTGTATTACATTGAGTCTTTGCGACTTGATTGACATATATTGAAAAATCTTGCATTATCATTCTACTTGGCAATCTTACACGATATGCATTGTCAACATGTTTTTTATTAATTATTTTGTATCTGCTTTGAGTCTGCTTACCACAGGATTGATCTCAGCCACAGGTGTGAATTAGAGAATAAGGGTATTGTTTTTAGCCCCTGGAGTGCATCTATCGTCTCATATAACACGGGCGACATCATTATTTTAAGTAAAACAACGAGGCGAAGCCGAGTTGTTTTACGCCAAAAATAATGATGTCGCCCGTGTTATATGAGACGATAGATGCACGACAGCGGATAAAAACAATACTTTTATTCTCATTCTTAAACACTTCAATTCAAATAAAAATATCATTACAAGTAGGCCCCCTATTACAAATATTAATGAAATTAAATCCTACATTTTGCAAGGAATTACCTAGGGCTTAAAATCGATCAGTCCGTTGTTGTTATGCGCCTCCGATTGGTTCAAATAGCGAGTACGCGTATCGCGCAATGCACACGCTGACCCGTGTGATATCGTGTCATATCACACAGGTAAGAACCAATAAGATTGCAGGAACGTTCTCAAGTGTTTAAGAATCTTATTTAAAGTATGGCTTAATTATGTTGAACCATAATAACTTTACTGAAAAGTGAAAGTGCTGTTCAACACACATTTTAAGTTGCTCCTTAGCAATGTATAATTTTGTATTTAACATATCAAATGGTATACTACATATATCGCTTTGACAAGTTGGAAAAATTAAATGCCTTAGTGTGGTCTTACTAAATATACTAAATCAATGCTGTCCCATTGTTTTGTAAGAACTATTGGACAGTATCTCTAAGACTAGCTTTACTACATTTTAACAGCCCAATAACAATTAATGGTCATAAATGTATAGATGAGGTGACATCAGTGTATATCAACCAGGGCAATTGGAATAATATTGATGTTTAAAATGGCTTTCTTGTATGCCTACATTTTTGTACTAGATATGAAATGGACCTTGATCAAAGTATGATGCATAAGCATAATGCTGGGCAAAGAACAGTGGAAATTGCCATGATGTGTGCGCATGATGTCACCTGTCACCTTATCTATTATCCCTTTCCTTAATGTAACATACATTCTGCAAGTTCTTAATCTTGAATTACTTAATTATTATTTCCAAAATGACACTTGCTAGTAGTAGTCGATATAATCTGTTCATCAATGCATTCATTCGTAGAGCCATTTCATTGATCTGAAAAGACACAAACAATCTAGTTTTACTCATGTTATACTCCATTTCATTTAATCTTGGCAGTGAAATGGACAAGTGAAAAAACAATGTGTGCACAACTGTATCATGCAAGACATTAGCCTACCATTGCCAACTGCCATGATGAAATGACCTGAAATATTATAGGTTTGTCTTTGCTACAAACATCTTATAATTTACAAATCAAATAATATAATAATATTAGTGTGAATTCCCACTGAGGAAACTGAAGTGGTTTAGGCCCTATAGGAGCAAAAGTAGGCCTACTTTTAAATGTTTCTGTGGGAAAATCACCCCTGTGAATTCCCACTGAGGAAACTAAAGTGGTTTAGGCCCTATAGGAGCAAAAGTACTTCAACTTCAAAATAATTGCTACAACATAAACAATGAATTTGTCCAACAATCAACTTTTGATATGTTCAGACTTTATCCCTGGATGTCTGCTGATGCCAGTGTTTTGCTATGCTACGCGCGTGCTGCGTACAGATATTACCACGCAAAGTTGTTGTGAAATAGGAGCATCGGCAGACATCTGGTGATAAACTCTAGTGCACGATATCCATCAATCTATATACTTTTTAGTGTGTAGAACTACAAAATGATAGGAAGTACAGAGAGAGAGAGCTGAATACCACAAAATCACCCGTCTTTTACAATGATTTATAAAACAAACTTTTAATCAGGTCACAACTTTTAGCGCAAAATATCCAATTGATGCATTTTTGTGCATATCAGGGACATAAAGGTAATATAAATGTCAGCCTGCAATAGAAAATTCTCCTCTGGAAAGAGAAATGACTAATGAAATTCAATCCAAATGCTGCACAAAGAACTGCTAGTTTGATGCAGTTAGGTTGTGATATTTAATAGTGAACAATCATGCTCCCTTGGACTCAAAACAAATGAATGGTTATAAATAGAATCATGTTAATTGTAACAAATGAATGGTCATAAGGTTATAATCATGTTAATTGTAACAAATCAATGGAAATAAGGTTATAATCATGTTAATTGTAACACATTAATGGTTATCAGTTTATTATTTATAATCAGATTAATTGTAACAAAATATGAAAATAATTAATATCATGCAGTGTCTCAATAAAGTTTTTTTTTTTTCCTTAATTAAACTTGAAAATGTGATGAATTGGGTTGAGTTGCAGACAAACGCAACTGATATTGGCAATTCATGCAAATGTGGTCATAATTTATGAATATCATTTTTATCAACATATCATTTTTATCATGACTTGGATTAATTATTGTAAAATTGTAAAATAAAATAAATACAGAGATGTGATACAGTACATGGTCAAAATTTCCTGATATGCTTTGAAATTTCCTGAAAAAATGAGCTGTCTCATTCTAATTTCTATCGTGCAGGGCAAAATTTCCTGAAAACAATAAATTTTTAATAAAATTTCATGAAATCAGGAAAATTTCTGAAAATCACATCTCTGTATTAAAGTATAAAGTTAGAAACAGGGAATAGAAAACTTGTTAGAAATTCATGTGAACTGGAAAAAAAAAAAAGTACAATTGCTTACGCTTATCTTGCAAATCTATATTTCTGCATGGCGACTCCCTTGACTTTGCAGCGGCTTTGGATAAACTTGGTGATATTTTCACTCCCTTGACCTTGCAGCGGCTTTTGATAATCTTGGTGATATACGTCTGAAATTTTCAAAATTGTGTTTAAGTTTAAATAACGTTTATTGAGTTTATTGTTCAGCAATAAACTTTTTTGCCGCCAGAAATAAAGAGGGTCAATGCGGTTGCTATGATTTTGTTTTGGTTGGTTACGGCTTTCGCACCATTGTTGTATTATTAAATTTTACTATATTACAACCAGAGGATGGAAAGTAAACGTGGATGCGCTAAAGTGTAACACGTGTTACCGTGGAAATGCCCATAAATGACCACATTTCACATGTCATGTATACAAGTCGAAATTCCCAATAAAATACATCAATTGGGAAAAAAGACAATAGAGCAAGAATAGACTTGGGACATAGACCTAGATATTCCTGCAGATCTCTGTGACAATATTGCACTTTTTTTGCAGATTTTTATACAGGCCTTTTACACTTAGCATTACGTCCAAACTTATGGATCCTGCTGAGTCGACCGACGCTAACGTAAACACATTGACTGATAGGGCCTAAGTGATAAAGAATAATTTAATCCCGAATTTAATATTTAACACTGGACAGCTTGAATATTTCCTGTGCAACTAACTTGTCTTGAAGCAAAATTGATTACGTATTAATGCATGAATGGTACCAGTAACTCAACTGATCAAACCAGTCATTTGATACATGATAATAACAATCATGACAATAAATATCAATATCACATAAATTATTTATATTACCATTAAAATATCATGTACGGTACCGTACAGGTATATGCTCATAGTAAAGTGGAATTTACATTCATGTACCATGATATGCTTTCTAAAGTGAAAGTCAAAACTTCATAGATAAAATGCAACTTACCAAGAATTCATATACCTTCAGTCTCAGAAGACAGAACCACTGGCACTGGAACAAGCCTAAGCTTAGTCATGACAGTTGATACAAGCAGTCACAAACACCACACCGTCAGGTTGTAATAATCATGTTATCATGCTTGACGTGTCTATCAACGGCAGCTTGAATCTTATAACTTTGAGTTTAACTTCTTTTAAGTGGATCTACTCCAACTAGAACATTCAAATCATGCAATTTAACCAGTGCCATATAATTTGGCAAATTTGCCCACCACCGTCAGTCAACATTAATAGGTAAATTTTCACGGGAAAATTTTCTGGACATGTGACCAATGCGTATCAATGTGAGTGTAACCTCGAGCCTGATCTCTGACCCCCGGCGGTGACCTCGCTATTCAAGTCTTAGTAATTTTGAATTGGAATAGTATTTTTGACCGCAATTTTGATAGAAATTTGTGCATTGCAAATTTATTGAATATTATGTTATCTTAATTTTTTCACAATATCATCAAAACGTAATTTCAAAAAAATCTATCTACGGAAAAAAATATTTATCTACGGAAACTCTTACCATAACATTATTAACTTGCGACAAGTAACTTATTTTGCCTCAAAGGAAGAATTCTTCCTATTCAAATACATTGGAAGAACACCCGCTGTGCTCGGGGTCACATTCCATAATGCTAATATGTCTGCGCCCATGGGTGTCACGTGTCCAGAAAATTTTCCCGTGAAAATTTACCTATTAATTCTGACTGACCGTGTGATAATAGCTATATGCAGCATGTCATGATGACAGGCTGCGTATAGCTCATTGGCAGCAATTCGCCTACGAGGGCAGTGTTCGACTAATCAATTTTATGTGATTAATTACATGAAAACCATACACAAATTTTAAGTTTTATTTTTGAAAAAATTAATTTACATGAATATCTTTCTTTTAAAACCAAATTTGTCATAGTAAACTGCATAATAAATAAATGCAGTCAAAATCAAAAACAGCTTTTATTTCCCTATTCTTTACTGTACAAACCCTAATTTGACCCCCCTGTAACATGAGCTGTGTGTATTTTTTAATGGTCTCCCTTTCAGGGGACATTCTAGAGGTAATAAGGTATCCAAAAAATACTATCAACTAAAAATAGCAAAAAATCATATTTTTAAACTCTAACATCACCTGGTGCTCCTGGGTGCGCAATGCTGTGCTGCTAATTAGTCTCTGATATTATTTCTTGTGTCTTGGTTCTTGAAGTATTCTGGAGTGCTTGATTTGAATTGATTAGGTCCTTCAATTGAATGCAAATCAGGTGGAAGTGAGTTCAATCCACGACGGTGCGAGGCACAAAAGAGTTCTTGAAACAATTGGTTCTGGCGTGGTATGGTATAAAAGTGTTGGTAGTAGATCGTCTTGTGTAGCGGCTGGCCGGGCGCAGGTAGTCCGACACTGGTAGGGCCAGGTGACCCCCGGCTTTATGTAGTACATTGACCCTAGCGATCTTCCTCCGTGTGCTTAACATGTCCCAGCCAAGATCTCTTATCAGACCAGATGCACTAGTGGTTTGCTGATAGTCATTGCAAACCATGCGGGCCGCTCTCCTCTGGATTTTACCAATCTCATGTATGTGTTCATTTGTAATTCTAAGGAGGAAGCATTTCTGGGCATTAAAATTCATGAGCCACTTGCTTTCCCATTCAGATAACCTGTCAAGATCATCCTTGTTTACATCGCGTATTTAATATGGTTAACAAGTAGAGGAAACTGGATTTACCGTACCCGGATTAAAAGATGTTGACGGGATTGCAAAATTGCGATATTTACATTACTACACATTAATTAAATATGAATATAATCTATGACAAATATACCCGAAGAAACGTATTTTACCTTTGAGATAACATGATACTCAAATTTGAAATTCAAAAAAATTAACTTAATGCTGGTATAACGTATAAGCATGATTAAATAATATGCCATGCAGAGCTTTGAGCAAGAATCATATGATACCAGTACAGGACAGATGTAACGAGGGCATGCATATTCTTATAATAATCTACCTTCTTCGCTACCGATTGCAGCCTACAGATTTCATCCATAATAAACCAAACTGACATATGCATTCAGATTAGTACATAATAGTATATTAAAGCCTTAATGTACGATCTTTTTAAATTTTAGATTTTTCTTTTTTTCTTCTAAAATGATAATATGCAATCATTATGAAAGTTCCCAATACATTTGGACGCGAAAAACATTGGGAATTTGCAAAGAAACAACATCATAAACTTCACCTCTATCACTCGAAACATCTCGCACTATTTGGATAATAGACAGCGAGTGCGGCCTCAGAGTTAGTCTCCTACGCGGCCAGTTTGGTTACGCTCCCTCCACATGTGGAGGGAGCGTAACCAAGCTAGTTTTGTACGAGACTACGGTTTGCGATCGTGGCCGACATAAAGTCATAAATCTAAAAAATTATGACTTTATGTCGGACCAACAGAAAATCGTCCCGTTTTACTACAAATAGGACGAATTTGACAGTTTGCTCATAGATTTAAGTTAGAACATGTGTAAGTATTACAAAAATGCCAAAAATCGGTTTTGAAAAAATAAAGGTAAATTCTGAAAAAGATCGTACATTATGACTTTAAGGCAAAAAAAAGGTTTGTCTCAAAGCTTGCGCGCGCGTTTGTAAAATCGCACGATTGAGGTAGAGACAAAGGTAGAGGTATGCTTTCAAATTTATAACCACAATGCTAGACAAAATAGGTTGGAATGAAAAATAAAATGTGCACCTTGAAATGGCCATATTTTCGTTATTTTTAGAGTGATGAAATGGCACTTTTTTAGTGTCAAGTCTAAACATTACCCTCACCCCAATACCTCCCCCTGCCCCCTGAGCGCACATGAACAAAATGTCAGGATTCAACATTGATTGGGGGAAACGGGGGCTCATTTGCAATACCGTACTAATTACATTCCAACCCTTTTATCCAGGGTTGCAGTTTCTTTAATAGTGGATGATTTTCGGGAGTACACATTCTGCGTTTCCTTTGTACTATATATTTGTTCAGGAAGATGACTCCGGTTATTGTGTTTCTTACGAGTTGGAGCAGCCTATCACCTCACTTGACATTTATATATTGTTGTTGTTGCAGGCTGACACGCACCTATCATATTTCAATTAATGGTTTCAAATGTGTTAAAAGCTTTCAGAACCGTTACTTGATGTTGTGTTATTGGCTATTGATATCATGTCCTCACGGGTGAATGATTAGTAGCTATGAAGCAATTTTGTTTTTAGCAACATTTATTCATTTGTTTTCTACCTGTTTAAAAACAAAATATGAGAAAAGAATAATTTCATTTGGTAAAGAAAACACTCTGACCAATAATGGAAGATCTAAAATGGGGTTAAGTCACATTGAGTGCATATGAGGAAAATGGACAAAAACGTGTTTTTCACTATCCCAAAATATTTATCTCCCTGCCAAGTCCCCCTCCCCTCCTCCAACTCTCTCCCCTCTCTCCCCACTCTCTCTCCCTCACTCTCTCCCTCCCCCTCTCACTCTCTCCCTCTCTCTCCTCCCTCTCGACCTCCTCCACACACACCCCGCACAGCCTTTGCATCGGGGCTTGAGATTGGAATTACAGTTTCCTTTCTCACCAAGTAAGGGCTAAGAGTAAAATTGTACAATTGTGTTTGGGAGTGGCCTTCTCTCCTTTCTCCTTTTCCTGGCTATTTTCTTCCATTTCTTGCTTTGTTTATCAAAGCTATCTAGGCCAGCATGCATTTTATTAGATTACACTGGCTATGCGTTTTTAGTATGAGCTTGGAATGGTCCATGGAATTCCCATGGATTAGCATGTGTCCCTCACGGACCAACCTGGGTAAACAAACACCCACCCTCACATCACACTCTTTCACTCACTCTCGCCTTCCTTGTTTTTCTTTAAATAAGCAAATTTAATGTTAAATAAATTGTTAAATCATATAGCTTCAATTCAAATGATATGCATATAAATAGATGTGTACAGATCAGTGTCTATTCATTTGTAATCCCGAGAGCAAATATTTCGATGGTCTATACTTTAACACAGGGAAATAAGCATAGGGTATAATTGTTAATCCACGCTTTTAAATGTAGATTAACATGTTCGATTTCGTGAATATTGCACTGCGAAATTTAAACATTTCTTTTGTATACTGTGATCAAGGAAACTTCAAACCAAACGATTCTGCGGTCACACGATTATGTAACAAACTGAAATGAAAACCGAAACTGCTTTCACGTTTTAAGTTTCTAACAAAGGGTACAGACAAAAATATCGATAATGACGTCAGTCAAAAGCTTAGGCAGGATAATAGGAAACCACGTGACCAAAACCAATACTGAAACTCGTACTCATAACCCGGGCTCATAACTTGAAACGACCAAGTGTCGAGATCTCGAGGCCCTGGTCACGGTTGAGTTTCGGCCAGTGTCTTCTGATTTGTATGGCTTGGGTACTCTCTGGCGTGAGTCAGCACTTTGTTCTGTGACCGCCAAGGGGGTCCTGCTGGGGGCAGTATATCTTTTACAAAATCATGCACACATCAAATAGTTATGAAGAAGTCTTGTACTGAAACTTTCAAAGATTAACAAAAAAACGGGTTTGCTACAATATACTAACTTAACTGGTGAAAAATAAAGAATAAAACAGGTCTCGAAACAAACCAGATACAAAAGACAATGCAAAAAGCTAATACAAATACACGTATGAAAACTAAATTGAGTAGACAGTCTTGAACAAGTCACTTTTAAGCCGCTGACTGAGTTGTAAAATCGTCACCTAGTCGCAGAAAAAGAAAGCACTTTTAAAAATTTAGAATTGGATCGAATTTCAAAAGCTCATTTTTAATGAAATCTTCACCAACACAGCCAAGCTCTAATGTTTTGGAAGTCTATTTTTGGTTCGATAAAATCTTTGACAGCTAGTGGAAAACATGTTGCTGCATTTCGGAAGTTTGAGATGCAAGCCGAAAGCAACATTGGTAAATAAACTAATTGAAGGCTCTCGCGCAGGGTCATGAAATAATGCTCCCTTTATATGAGAACTACATCATTATAGCAGCCTCCTTAACCTTTGACCTAATTCTTTTAGAGCTTGCCATACCCATCAACTGCCTTCGACTATATTTATAAATACGTATTTATAAATACGCACGTGATCCATGGGCACGAAATACTAAGACCAGCAAGCGGGACCAAATCATCATGCCATTGACCACTATACAGAAAGGGATAGGAACAATTTAGATAAATATCATCAAATTTAAATATATTGAATAGCAAATTACACACGGGGGAATTCCGAATTTATAATATGTTATCAAAAATATTTATCGACGGAAACGTCTACAATGCAATCCATGTTTAGCCAGTATGTGGCCTCACGAACACGTCGAGCGCGAAGTGCGACTAGTAACCTCTTTCTATAGTAGACTGCATACTAAAAGCAACAGAGTCTAAAAGTATTGCTATTCGTGATTTTAGCTTCCTCTTTTTAGGGTATGGTTCAATAGATATCCACTAAAAAGCTTATTTCCAAAATTGCAATTGATTCAGACATTGGATTTGCGAGTTACGTATAATCACATAATTATTGCAGTGTCCTAACCGGCTACTCCCAGCAAACACAAAAACTTTTAAAAACGTTTTAAATAAGTTATATTTTGGCTTTTGGTTTAGGTACAAACGTTTTAATAACATTAAAATGTCGGGTTATATAAAGGTCATGAAAACGTTTTAAAACGTTTTGTATGAAAACACACTAGAACAATATTTTTAAAATGTGTTAAAATGTTATTGTAAACTATTTTTGCAATCATTTTTGGCCAAATATTTTGTCAACACTTGAATAACATTATGTTAAAATATTTGCACCCAGCAAACACAGAAATGTTCTTAAAATGTTTTTTTTTCAAAACGTTTTAATAACATTTAAATGTCGGGTTATATAAAGGTTATGAAAACGTTTTTAAAACAATATTGCAAATATTTTGGGCAAACGTTTTTCGCAAAATATTTTTTTCAACCCCAAAATACCATTCTGTTTAGAATGTTTTGTATCAAGTTTTCAAAAATGTTTTTGGAATGTTATTAAAACGTTTTTATACCCTTTATATAACCCGACATTTATACGTTTTCTGTAAAAAAATTTGTGTTTGCTGGGCAGTAGATTATCAAAAAATGTTTTGGAAACGTTTTATACCCTTAATATACCCTTTATATAACCCGACATTTAAACGTTTTCTGACAACGTTTTATAACCTTTAGCGAATGATGTCGAAAACTTTTTGTGTTTGCTGGGCTGTTATGTAATTTCACGTTATCGACAGCCCGAATATACAATTTGACGTTACCTTAGTAAAGTACCGAATCTGCAAGAAAGCTTATGCACACAATCATGTTGTAGTCCCAGGTTTCTATTAACCCTAACACCGAACCCTGCTTTTTGATATCGGAAGTTAAAGAAGATATGAAAAAGGAGAAAAGATAAACAAAGAAGTCACTTGGCACCCCCGAGATTCGAACCTTTGACCCCCCCGCATGCCAACCACACGATCACGGACCGGTAGCTACACGGGTTATCGTTGCCCGGGCAGAAATTCCGTGAGCATATAACACTTAGGGTGATTGTGTCATCGCAGACCCTGGGATTCACGCATGCGCAGCATTTTTCATTGTAGTATTTTGTGGTGTTTTTTTTGGGTGTTAGGGTTAATATAAAACGTTTGGGATATGTTGCTTCGGATTACGAAGTGCCCTATTTACGACCTCTTTTGGGCTATTCACAGAAAATGAAACAAACCAGTATATCTGGGTTCTATATTGACTTGTTTATGGATGTCAAGGAGAGGAAACATCCCAGCTGCTGCCAACAACAACACTAATATCGTCTATTTCACTATAAGCCTCGCCATCTCAATTTCTTGTTTGCTTAGTAGTTCTGTCAAAACAAATTACACGTAAATATTGGCATGTCTTGTTAGAAAGATGCTGAGCGTCTTGTAGATGATCAAGAATTCGTGGATTATGCGTTTACCCCAATATTTATTTAAGTGTATTTTGTAAGCGTATGTTGTAATCGCTTTATAAACATTAAAATTAATATTTCATGGGGGGTGAATCCCACCAATCCACCAATATTATGATAAGGGGGAGGGGTAGTCCGTACAATCATCCCTTCCAATATTGACGTGGGTTTCTGACCAAATTAACCTATTATCGGGCCATTTTAGCCTAAAAATTTGTTCCACTTCATACCCTATTTTACCATATTTTGAGCTTCAATGACAAAATTATTAATTTGTGCGCAAATAAACTTATTCTGTCGCCGTGCTGGATTTACTCCACTTCAATCATTTTTTCCACCCCATGTCAAAAAGAAATCCACGCCATTTTTTTACTCATCAGTGAGGCAAATTTTTTTTCAAAAAACCCCCTAGCCCCCCCCCCCCGATAATTTTATCGTAGTCGCCGGCATCCACTACTCAAAATATTGGCCAGCCCATCCATTATGACACGATATTGGATAGGCAAAAGACAAAATCATGTCTTTTATTCTCATTCTTATTCAGTTTTAATGTAATTTTGCGAGAAAAACTGCCCTTTTTCAGACAAAAATAAAGTTACTTAAATTGTGAGGACATCCCCGTTGTTTTAAATGAACGAAACCATCACGAACATCTAAGCCGCCGAATCGCGTTCTTAGTTCTCGCACGTGTATTACGCAATTGCATTATCGCGTGATCATTGAGGAGCAACAAGCGTGCCGCCGTTGCGTGGCGGCGCGCGCCCTGACTAATATCACTATCAACTATTTTGAGATAGATATTATACACCAGAAAACCAATCAAATTACGTGAATTCTTTACAAGACGCACCCATTGAATAAGAATATCTAATGGTGCATCCCTAACGACCTCTTTTGGTCTATTCGCTGGAAATGAAACAAACCAGTACCAGTATGAAGATAACTGGTTTCTATATTGACTTGTTATGGATGTCAACGAAAGGAAACATCCCAGCTGTTGCAAACAACAACACTAATATCGTCTATTTTACGAAGCCTGGCCTTCTCAATTGCATTTTAGTCTTGCCCTATAGTCTTGTTTACACAGTTCTGTCAAAACAAATTACACGTAGACATTGGCGTGTCTTGTAAGAGAGATGTTGATCGTCTTATATATGATGAAGAATTGGATGATTTATGTGTTTACCACAACATTTATTTGTACGTATGTTTGCAGTATTTTGTAATCGCTTTCTAGATATTTAAGTTAAAATCAGGGGTGAAATTAAGTGAGAGACGGGAGCCGTTTGGCCCAGAAACTCTGAAATGGACCCTGGTTCCATCTCAATTTTAGTTGACCAGGGGACACTTTTCTCACAAAACTGGCCCCCTGGATAGTGAACCAAAAATATCAAATTACAAGCAAATAGTGCTTATTTAACTCATCCACACATCTTTATTTTTATTGGCCCCTTGGTAATAGGAAATGGCCCCTGGTTGTTCCAAATCTTGGTGAACCAGGGGCCACTCTTTTTGCCAAAGTGGCCCCTGGTTCACGCGCTCTTATTTTCACCCTTGGTTAAAATGCATATAATTTGATATTTTGTTCGTACTTTTATTTTCCAACACTGCCTGAATCACAATCAGATGAATAGCACACATATTTTGATAAGGGGGCATAGTACATAGAATCAATTTTCTGACCAAATTAACCTAATAATATATTTGGCCATTTTACCCTCAAAAGTGCAAATTTGTTCCACTTTTGTTCCATATTTTGCCATTTTAGGTTACATACCACTAATAGGCCTGGGCGATACATGGAAATACGACGAGTAACTATTTGTTTGCATGGCATCTGAAAGACTGCATTAAAATCGCTGAAATTGATCCAGTAATATAGGCAAAAAAAGTACTTGATGCTTCAAAATGGTATATTTTCTCTCATTATATGACATTTTTGTTGTAATAGTACCAAAATTCATACGCACGGCTTCAGTTTTTAGTAAATATTCGCCCTATCATATTGTAACTTTCAGCTTCGAGGGCGCACTGCCATTTTATGGTGTTTACGGTTCAGTGCGTTAAAACAAGAAAAGTCTCAGGTCAACCTATGTTGAAACATATAGTTTCACCTGATATTAGTGGCATTTAACTGTGAGAGTTCTGAATATGAGAAAATTCCACCCGAAATTAGTCATTTTCCCATTGAAACCCGTGTAATACATAATCATGCTGAAGGCATCCGGAACAGCAGGCCGGCAGATGCTTTGGAATATCTGCAATCGGATATGGGAAACAGGAGAGTGGCCAGAAGACTGGGTCTCATCCGTTTTCATCACAATCCATAAAAAGGAGGATTTAACCAACTGTGACAATTATAGAACAATTGCCCTCATTTCACATGCCAGCAAAATTTTGCTGAACATCGTGCTGAACCGCATACAGAACATCCTGAACTGTGAAATTGCAGAGGAACAAGCAGGTTTCCGCAAAGGAAGGGGAACGCGAAACCAAATCTTCAACTACAGATGATATTGGCATTTTACCCTCAAAAGTGCAAATTTGTTACACTTTTGTTCCATAGTTTGCCATTTTAGCTTCAATGACAAAATTATTCCTTTGTGCGCATTTGTCGCCGTGCTGGATTTACTCCACTTCAATAATTTTTTCCACCCCCATGTCAAAAAGCAATCCACGCCATTGTTCTCAGTTGGTGTTTCTTTAAAAGAAGCAGAACATAAACATATGTAGATAAATACGTGATAATGTAACTTTACAACATACATTGGAAATGAAAAGGCTTTACATCTAGACAGACAGGATTATAGCCAACCGTCAAGATACTCATGGCTGCTGCATTTAAATTCATAACTTATGAGCTTGAGCTATACTCACACTTTACTATACTATACTTTTGAATATAGATGAAAACCACGCTTCTCTAGAATGTGCAATAAATTAGCATTAAAAATGTTCTTATTCTAACAGCAAGCGTTTCTAAAATGCAGTATGGCGAAATGTGGTGTAAGCTATACTTTTGAATATAGATGAAAACCGGATATTGTTTGTTTCGAGCGGATATTGTTTAAGGGCTCGGATAGCGACGTTTGTACAGTATTTTTTTGGGATTCGAGAGGACATCAGACACGCCAAATGGCATTTGCAATTTTTTTTTAAAATTCGCGATATAAAACAGATTTTATGGAAAATTATTAAAATTGACATGTTTTCATTTAGCAGTCCTCGAAGTAGGCCTAGATTTCATAAATGTAAAGTGTATGTAGTTTGGACGAAAAGCCGATCATCACATTACATTCCCTGAGTCAACTAATGTGATATTTACTTCGCACGATATACACCCGTATTTATGAAACTGATATTTTACTTATTTACTCAATTTATGATATAGGTATAACCGAATTGGAACGGTTGAGGTACTAATATACGGGACCACGTTTGTAAATATGGAGTATCTCTGCTTAATTTCCGTTTGGAAGGAACTATCCAATTGGTTTAACTTTAAAATATACTTCGCGCGCATTTGTGCTGGTAACATCACATTTTAGTAGCGGGTCATCGATTTGAAATTTTGCACCTCAGGCTCGGTGGTCCCAATACGCCTCTGTAGGCTATATAAAATGTTGTTTCTCATACGAACGGTTTTGTTGACAGGGGCTCATTAAGGCCTGAGAGCCTTCCCTACTCAGAGGTCTGTACATCCACTGTCCGCCACCCGGCAGCCATACTAGAGCCTTCCCTACTCAGAGGTCTGTACATCCCCTGTCCGCCACCCGGCAGCCATACTAGAGCCTTCCCTATACAGAGGTCTGTATATCCCCTATCCGCCACCCGGCAGCCATACTTCTCTTATCAAAATTATTATAAAGCAATCGAGTCGATGAATATGTTTGTCTTTCGGTTGACATTAAGCGAGTCTAATGTTATTTCAATGCATTGGAACTGAATTGAATTGAAATTGATTTTAACAAAAAAGAGACACAAAAAAGGATACAATTTTCAAGACTGTACTAGAAACGCAGTAACTGTAAACATATAAGATATCAGACACCGCCGTTTTATTTGGGGTCACGTGTGTTTGAATAAGTTTGCTCACGAAGTCAATATACAGTATCAAGACTTTACAAAAAGTAACGTTGTCGTTACGAATATGTTTATAGTAATGTCAACGTTTAAACACAGAAAGAACGATGATTTTCTTGCGCGCAATTTAATACGCGGTAAAACAGGTCATGACAAGATATTTACATTTAATAGTGAAAGTATTTGATTTGATACAAAAACGTGCTTCACAGTGAGCTAGGAAGTAACAAACGGACATACATTTGACAAAAAAAAAACATTTTGTGGAATCAAAGGGTCACACAATTTGTGTTGTTCGTCCGTGAGGAACGGCAGTATTATAATTTCAGGAGAGTGGGATTTCATAAGGGCGATGCCGGGTCGAATGGTTACAACCAGGGCGGCGCCAGGGTATTTTGATAGGGGGGGCAAAACATTTTTGGAAATTTTTTAATGCAGCGCGACAGCGCTGCCCGTCGGGCTTGCGCTACGCAGGGGGGTGTCTGAGGGGGGATGTGCCCCCCTCAGAATTTAGAAAATTTTCAAAATGAAAGCACAAATGAAGCCATTTGACGCACCATTTTCACCCTTTTTAGGGTTATTTATTTTCCAACCGCATATTTTTATGGATTTCATTCATGGGCCCCGACTTTCAGCCCGCTGGTTTTAGGCATGGACCTACTCAATTAGTAAATCCAGCACCTTTTGGCAACAAAATAAGTTCATGGTACAAATGTGCACAAATTGAAATATGGTGGAAACGTCAAGTCAAAAATTTGGCACTTTTTAGGCTAAAATGGCCAAATATGAGGTTACTTTGGTCAGAAAGCCGCATACAGGCGCCAACATTGGGTAATGATTGTATGGACCATCTACCCTATCAAAATATTGGGGGGATTTATACCCCACACCCCGGGTCAGATCTAGGCCTCTGGTCGCAACGCCAACGCGGTGTATGTTGAGTCGGTTGCATTGTATATGATATGCCGGTTTTTTAAAAATATAAATTGGCACGATAAAATGATATGAATGGGGGGGGTTGAGGTCTTGAGGTTGGAAATATTTCAAATTGAAAGCCGCAATCAAGAGCATAGGCGGGAGGTAGTCGCCCCATATGATCACTAAAACCCGAAAATGTCCACTTTGCGAGCGTAGCGAGCGAAAAACCCCATTTTTTTAATGCTTTTTCAGTCAGAAAAGGACAAAATTTGCCCATTCGCGAGTGCAGCGAGCGAAAGTAGTTGGGAGAAGGCAAGAGAGGCCCTTGTGACTTTTATGGGGGAAAATTTGCCGAAAATGGGCCCAAAATATAAAAACCAACAACTTTAAAACCGCGTAGGTCAGCATTCCACAAGGGGCAAGATGTCCGAAGGGGGAGTTTCCTCCTTCTGCAATGTTCTAACCATGGCCAGGGAGGGGAATGGCTCCTTTTCTTCTTCTCCCTCCTCTCTTTTTCTCCCCTCCCTTTTCTCTCTCCTTCTTCTCTTCCTCTTTTTCCTTTTACCTCTTTTTTGAAAATCATAGGGGGGGGGCAATTGCCCCCCTTGCCCCCCCCCGTGGCGCCGCCCCTAGTTACAACAATGCTGGACTTCTGATACACACATTAACGCCTCCGACAACTATACAGCTATTATAGTCTTCTCCGCCTTCATAGCACGCTATTTCTTTCCAAGATCTGTGATTTCACTCATTACATGTGGAGTAACTGGAAGCACACTGGCGTCGGAGGTGAATTACTAGCTGGTCAGACGGTCTAATTCCATCAAGCAAAATAATACCTCTTCACTACAGAATATGTTGTATGCTGAACTTATAATTTAAAATTGTAAACCTGTTAACTGATGTATTTTTGTAACGAAGAATTATGACATGTGAATAACATCTTATAGGAGCAAAATGGCCACTTATGGCACCTATTGTCCAGACCTAAGATACACACACTTGAATCGTGACGCAATTCCATTCACCCATCCTACAATTAAACTTTTCTTGATAATATATGTTAACTTTTGCCTATACTTGTCCTTGATCGTGTCAATTCGTATATATATTTGTTCCTGAACGTGTTTCGAAATAAGCGCAAGAACATTATTCAAACACTTGCTTTAACCCTAGAACTAAGAGGAGAGAGAAGATTTTTATCCGTCATAAAAATGTGCGCCTTTACGCCCAAACGACTTCAAGCCTATCGTAGATCCACCCTTTGCGCTCATTTTAGTGATAACATTTTAATAGCACTATAGGTGTACCACTGTAGGTGTACCAGCCCCCTAAGGGTTTTCATCCATCCTCAGTGCTCATTTTTACCCCAGGGGGCAGAACCGCCCATCAAAGATGACCAGGGGGCGGTGAGGCATACCATTACAGTCAAATCCATGATTTTCATTTCCCTTTTTCAAGAGATTCTTGTTTTCTTTTATAAAAGAAAAAATCACATGTATGTTGGTTGAATTTTTAGCCAAAAATAAATTTTTCTTCTTCTTCGTATTATACTGCTCAACTTCCCAACGAAGAGATAATTCGCTGTCGTAGTGCACGTTAGTAACCATTGGTTACTGCTCCAAGCCTGGGCTCATACACCTGTTCCGAATTTTGATATGCCATAGGCTTTGTGTTGTGATCATTTCGATCACTGGTTCGTAGTAAAGAAAGCGTGATCCAGTTGACCTGGCAACGGCCATATTGAAACGTGCACTACGACAGCGAATACAAGCAGGGATTATGACGTTCTAGCCACATTATGTGGGGAGTGTTTTACTTATTTTGGTATCACTGGATGGAAGAGACCTATAGCTATACATTAGTACCAAATATAATGGTATATGACTTCTATAATTGACAATTACGGGGTTGACACCCCCTTCGTATTACAAAATTAGGCTCAGTATTTTTAGGGTTAAGGTAAACAATATTTTGCCAAAAACCACATTGTTGCTTCACAGGAAATCACTCAATAACAAAATAATAATGACTTTCTTTGGCCAAAGCCAGGTTATAATTAAACCACATTGATTGTTGCCTCAGAGATAAGAATTCAAGAAACGAAAAAGAAAGAAATCAACTTCTTTCAGTGCAAAGCCGGTGGATAAGTCCATTATTTACGTAGCCTTCTAACTGAATGGACGAAACTTTATTCTACTTTATCAAGGAATGAGTGTGTTTAATCATGATAAATTTGTTTGAAGGAAACAACAAAACAAACTAATACTAAATACTATCCGTACAGTTAGACCAACGTTAAAGTTTTATTTCATAAAACAGAATTATTGATAAAAAAAATACCTGTGACTAAAAATGTATCACAAAAAAAGTATACCCAGGGCAAAAATCAAGTATACGACATGTATACGCAATTACGCATATCATCTTCGAAACCTTTCTAGGATCCGTAGGTATCTTGATCGTGATACTTGCCATCTTGTCATCCGTGCCCTCATCTTGTCTAAAATCGACTATGGCAATGGGCTGCTCCTAGGGTCAAATAAAACTGACATTCAGTGTATTCAACGCATCCAGAACTTGGCTGCAAAGATGATATGTCAAGTCCGTAAACAAGATCATGCAACTCCATGTTTGGAAGAACTGCATTGGTTGCCTGTGGAAAAAAGAATTGTGTTTAAAATACTTTTATTTGTTTACAAATGCCTGAATCACATGGCTCCCAATTACATCTCCTCTTGTATCACTCTCAATCAACCTGGGAGAGCTGGACTGCGCTCAGCATCTGACACCACACGACTGACAGAGTACAATACATCTAACTTGCTGAAGTCTGCTGAGCGCGGAGCCTTCTACTATAATGCTCCCAGAATGTGAAATCGTCTACCGATCAATATTCGTGAATCTGCATCACTTGCTGTTTTTAAGAAGGCTCTTAAGACACATTTGTATAAATCTTCCTAATTGTTCTGTTGCTCTGTATGTACCGTATTTTGCTTGTGTATGGCCTTTTGCCACCTTCTATATTGTGTGTAGCGCTACGCTCTTAATGTAGCAGCGCTTTATAAATGCTCAATATGTATGTATGTATGTATGTGGAGGAAGTTGAAGCGGGTTCTTATTTGATATTATATAGAATTCTTAATCAAGATATACCCCTTTAGCATCACAGAACGTATCAGAGATCGTATAAGTAAATGTACGATAATGTTGCCCAATAAACTGTATCTTTTGGGAAATCATATCTGAAATGTGTCGATTTCCCTGGGACGATGCTTTATATATATTTGTATATTAATAAAGTAGAAACCAGTGAACTATATTTTGTGACACAATTTGAAATGTCGGTTGTATTTTTGTGAACTTTTGTCTATGCTGTTCCAGTATATCTCGAAACTTGCTTGGTTGTCAGGTCATCCACGTACTTCCAACATCTGGTGCTTGCATCTTTGGTCTAAAAGGTATTATAAATGATATACCTGGAAGCCAATTGGATCGAGTCATGATGCAGTCATGTCTACGGTAGAATGCATCTCGACTTTTGCAGGACTTAAACCCCATTAAAAGCTATTAAACCAAGATAACACTCATTGAAACAGCTCAACTTATTAAATCGGATCTTCTCTGGTTGTGCACATGTGTCTGTTTTATATGTGCGGTATCGCTATGAGGTGCTATAATACAGCTTCAGTTGGGTAACTGATTATAAAGGAAACGCAAAGAAACAATGGTATGTGGACCTTTGTTCACGAAATGAGACAATGGCCTGCTTTTTGTTAACCAGCATTCTTGAAAATGAGCAATATAATGATTGTTGACTTAACACGGTTTGGAAATAATTTCTTCATATTTTTGGTGTTATCTGTCGTTTACATATCCTTCCTAAAACACAAAAGTGCGACTATTTCCAAACACCTAAATTAGCTAAAAATTTAGGACATGTTACAAAACTATATTTTCTAGAATTTCATAGAATAGTTTAAATGTAACTTGTACCGTTTTTTTGTGGCATCCTTCAGAACGGAGCGGTCCGTTACCAATATAGCTCAATATTTTCGATCAAATCTCCATTCAATTAACACGGGGAGTTGGCTAGCTATGAGCTAGCTATGCTTTGCCCTCACTCATATTCTACGAAAGTGCGACTATTTCTGAACATCTAACCTAGCTGTAATTTTAGGTCATGTTAGAGAAATATATTTCCTAGAAGTTTGGAGAATAGTTTAAATATTGGCCGGTTATTTTTCACACAGTGATGTTAACTAGGCAAATGCAATATACTTCTAACATACACTATTTGTAAAGGTCGCCCGTCAATGGTGAGAGCACTGTGTATTGTGTATAGGAAAACGGACAGTAACTGCAGTATGTTTTATTCCAACTTAAGCGATGAGTTCCTTCGAACGAGACAGATTTGACCTAGAAAAAGGTTGACGTCATGAAATGACTGTGCCTGCTGTGCGAGAAGGGACTATAAATATTCTCAATGCACAGAACGTATACTGTTGTTGTTCACAGAAAAAAAACCTCTGAATTAAGTATTACAAATTTATATGGTTTTTAAACATATGGATAAAATCAGTCGCTTCTTTTAGTAAACTGTGATATTACAATTCATATGTATATCAATATCATGAGAAATATTTGGGCTAAAAATAAAAAAATAATTTGAGCTTAGAATTTCACCGTGATCAATCTGAGACAAGCATATAAATCATGTTAAGTCCACAAACTCATGTATCTGATTTCCCTGTGCGGTATTGCAATGCTATAGTTATTATAGTTTCAGTTGGATGAAATATTACAAAGACAACGCATAGTAACAATACTGTGTGCGCTTTGTTTCCGAAATGAGAACAATAGTCTGCATATTGTTATGCAGCATTGTTATGGTAAATAATAGTACAACTCATTGTTGCTAATGTCAAACTTACGTCATCAGAAAAATTAAATTCGCTTCAAACGGGGAAAAACACGTACGAGCCCGAAATTTACCCACACAATTTCTCTTTTTTCAGGAGAAATACGCATAAAAAAATCGCAACGAGTGTCAACTTGTAATGTAATAATTATTCTCTTCGAATAGAGATAAACTTGTTTTTGCAATTATAGACCTGCCCTTTAATTCAAGTTACTTCAAAAACTTGGTAACCTCGCTCAGTGAATGAATAACCATAAACTTAGCCTAAAGTAAACTTGCACAACGATCTGTTCTGAAGTATCTTATGGGAAATCATGCGCGACATCTGTCGATTTTCCTAGATAAACATGTTAGACGATGTGGTATATGGGAGGATTGAGAAGACTGTCAGTAACTGCCATTTGTAGTTCCGTAATACCTTATGATACGTAACATTAAAACACGGTATACATTCGTCAGTACTGCTGTATGCCACAACATTGCTAGGGGCAATGTTGATTTGAATGAAATGATGTCAATACGCTTCGTCTTCAATCATAAGGAGCTGGATAGGGATATTATGGTCTAATTGGTTGATATCTTTAAGATTAACTTACAATGGTTTTACTATAACATAGTTTTTACTACATATTAAGAATAACATCAAGACATTTTTATTACATGCAGGAGAAATAGAACAT
Organism: Amphiura filiformis; assembly: GCF_039555335.1. Taxonomy (NCBI): domain Eukaryota; kingdom Metazoa; phylum Echinodermata; class Ophiuroidea; order Amphilepidida; family Amphiuridae; genus Amphiura; species Amphiura filiformis. Next base: position 46,026,998 of record NC_092642.1, on the reverse strand, counting down.
GATGAATACCCCTGGCACATTTTTTGTTTAGACTGTCAAGGTCTTTAATAAAGACTAGGTTATATTCTGTTGTGACGTAAGGGTTTAATGGGAGTGCTTTTTCTTCAGCGTTTACGGCATTCGCAATCGCCCCGGGAATGTTGTCCAATATATGATACGAAGCGCAGAATACTTCTTTAAAATGTCAGTTAACATTACGATTTACGTAAGCCATGTAGTCTTAGGCTCAACATATCATTAATGGATACAAAATAAAGGCTTACAGGAAGGCTGGTTAGCTGGCAAGTCTTCGGCTTAAACAATTTGTACATTGAGTCGAAAGTTTTGACTTCATTTAAGGGATCTGGAATGAGCGTTTTGAGCGTTTCGACAGTATTTTTGGGACATGAGAGCACATCAGACATATCGAATTGCATTCTGAATATGAAGAATATCTTTCTGATATCAAATATTTATCATTTTTGAAATTCACGATATAATACAAATTTTATGACAAATTATTAAAATTTGATATTTTTCACATTTTGATATATAACAGTCCTCGAAGTAAATTTTATAAATTTAAAGATATATTCTTAAAGTGTATGTGGCTGGGAGGAAAAGCCGAAGATCAATTGAAAATTTTGACCTTTCATATTGAAGATCTTCAATACGAAAGGTCACAATTTTCAATTGATCGTCGGCTTTTCATCCCACCTACATACACTTTAAGTATAAATCATCAAATTTATAAAGTTTACTTCGAGTACTGTTAAATATCAAAATATCAATTTTAATCATTTGCCATAAAATGTGTATTACATTGCAAATTTCAAAAAATCAAAATTATTTGATATCAGAAAGACATTCTTCGTATTCAGAATGCAATTCGATGTGCTCTAATGTCCCACAATAAATACTGCCCAAACGTTCATACCCACCCCTTAATGGATTATGTATGCTTAATGCTTTACGCGCTAGCCATAGGTTTCAACATAAAAAGTTCTGAGATATTTTCTCAAAATATTAGCAAAGCTATCATCAGAACCACTGAGCCAATACTAGGCTTGTTTGTACCCATTTTAAATATGAGAATGTACAATTCTGAAATTTTTAAAGAAAATTGAAAACCTGTCGTCTGCAGTCGACAACCACGTGGTGAGGGTTAATCGGTCATCTTATAACTAGTCTTTTGAATACTGAAGACAAGAAAAACCGTTGCTTCATTAGCTTTAAAATGACCCTTTGTTTAAACATTTTAAACATCTTAACACAATTCATATTGGCAAAATATTATATCACATGTGTTCAAAAGTTGGTAATAGTGCAATCAGTTATACCGTCATAGCGACTTTAGTTAAAGCTATAATTTGTAACATTTCCATTAGTAATAAAATTGCATTTTCTTTTCCACACAATATCAGATTCAACTGTCAGATGGCCCCTTTAATTTTGAATAAGGCAAAACAAAGCAAAATCACTATATCATTCCAGCGCCAATGCGTGTCACTTCGTTGATCGTGACTGAGTTCGTTCCCTTTGATGTGTTATGACCGTCCCGTACGCGTATGTAACCGTATAGAGGCCAACTTCATGACATTTTCGCGTTGCTGTTAATGGGTCAATTGTTGCCAAAATGCCCCAAAATCGCTAAAAACCTTTTATACTACTAATGAAAATCAAAAGGCCATTCAAAAACCATAGGTCACAGAAAAATGTTATAATTTACTTTTTGGATCCAAATATCCATATCAATGAATTGATATACTTTTTATGACGCTTAAATCATTTTTCAAAAACATTCACATGTAAAAATCTTTTGGTCAAAACTGGACAAAAATCCTCTCAAAATTTTCACCTATAAATCAATCGTATTGAACGAAGCCACGATTTTGTTCCTAATTATCAAATATACGTATGAATAAAACGACGCCAAATTTGTCAACCCGTATTGATCGATGAACGCCTATGTTATTTTTTTTAATGTAAGCAATATAATATGAGACGTATGTTTCTACAATTCGATTATTTACACTGTTTTATCAAAATCAATGTGGTGTCTACACAATATCCATATAATTATCATCGTCGTCGATAGACACTTTATCATTTAAAAAAAAATCAATTTACACACTTATAGTTCATTTTACGATTTCGCACATTGTTGCATTTAGTCACAATGGCTCATTACGTACGAAAAGATGCGTTTTTGTTTTGAAGGGTGACTTCAAATAAAGCATTGTTTGAGTTGAATGTATCATCGAGCAACTTTCAAATAGCACCTTTTCTTACATTATGGGCCATTGTAACCGAACGCAACTAGTGGAATGGAATAGAATAGTTGTGTCAAACAAAATAGAGAGATAGCGATGTTACATACGTGGTGCGTGGGCCGTGCGTTTATACGACGTTCAAAACGGTGTTAAATATCACTAGTCTCTGTTCCAAACTAGATTGTGCTCATTCGTCACGAATGAGAACCGGGGAGATGGAACAAAGGCTATCATGATCTGATCTAGTCAATAGAGGGCGACGCGAATGAAAATTTAACGGTCCCCGGTTCCTATGCCTACTTCAATACAGCATGCCTTTGATTTTGATTAAAAACCAAGGTTAACATGCTGCTTAAAATAAATTGTATTTCAGTCTCGGATTTCAGTGTTTCCCAAATATTATGGTTGCCGAAAACATATATTTCTGTAGATTAAGGACCACCACATTCATATATCATGACTTTACTTTCAAAATGAGAATTAGGCGCGTTGCATGAATCTCGAGATGCTGTTAATATCCGCATGTACTGAAGTCGCTTAAAATGGTTGATATACGCTCGAATATTGGGAAATACATTAAACTTGATAAACCATTTTCTAAGACTAAAACGCAGTGTCCACCATATCTGTGATGACAAAATATTCTTCATAAAGATTTCTTCCTCAAACAAGTTAAAAATAGTTCACATTCACCAAATTGGCAGTCTGTACTGTGCACTGGACCCTTCCCTGGACCACTGTGCGATCTCATCATCTAACACACCATTACCTGTTGGTTCTGAATAACTGGGTGAGTGTATACTTTGATCAGCTCGTAATCGGCGGGCCTTATAACATCGCGGATTAATATCAAAATATTTTATTTTGAGAATTGTCTTGCCAGAAACATCACATAGTCCTGTACTTTGTCTACTTTCTGTAACACCCAAATATAGGCCAATCAGGTCAACTAATAGCACTCTTAACGTGGGTCTACTTTTCGGCGTAGTGGTAAAAGCCTAACATTTCCCGCCTATTAAGCGCTGATCATACTATAATTGAATGCCTTAAGGGCATACTACACCCATATATTGGTTTGATTGGTCTAAAAAAATATTTTTTCATTTATAGCTGGGCGATATATGCATGGATCATGTGAAATAAAAAAAAAATGAAAAAAAGAAGAAAAAAAATGCTTTTACACATTGTAGTAAGTCATTTTAGCCCTATATATTTTTTGTTTACTGTGTATCCTAGTAACTCAGATCTGTGTTTCATAACAAACTATAATTTATTCTTTTCAACATGTTCAAGTAGGGTACATGAATAGAATACATTAAATCCTTTGTTATACTCTCTATAGAAAATCTATAGTGGTGCATGCAAAATATATAACACTGAATAAATTAAATAAACACTTACACAATGGATGAATAGTCATTAGTCAATTTAATTATATAATGTGTTGTTAGGAGAAGAAAAGGCTATTAGGTCACCGTATGTCAGGTTATAGGTCAATTGGTTCAGGACTTCAGGTCAAATTTAAGCATCAATTTTGAATACACATGTAAGAGTCTGTGATATCATAATGAGGAATAATTTTGATATTCTGTCTTTAACTGGATATATATCGAGAAGTGCAAGGTGGATATACTAATATACCTTGGGATGTAAATGGTGAGTACAATTTAGAATGCCTAGTTGACATGGATTTCACAAATAAATATAAAATAGTTACCAAAATCACAAACGTTAAGCTTACGGAAAACTACCCAATATGGTGGTATAGGTGACAAGAAATACAATTTTTTCAACATTGCTGCAGTATGGTTGTGGTAACCTGTTACCTGGGGCTTAATTATGTTTCAGTGAAATAATGTCGCAAGTTAAAAATACAAAATATAGCTCAACATTGAAAATAGAAGCATTTTAACCAGTTCCTTTTTGATAGTTGTGGAGCACCAAGTTCATGAAGTCATAAAAGAAATCAGGAACCACTTATTCCCATTTTACATATCAACTTTATTTCCCTAACGTGTTAGCAACACATATCCAAAAATTTAACGAAATCCGTTGATAGTAAGCTTTCCAAAATGAAGTGAATTTAAATCATCAGTGATGTACCACCTTTTGGCTTCTACTTTTAAAAGCATGTAAGCTACGTTGATACCGATGCCACCAATAAAACGAGAAGATTTGCCCCTTCATTTTGCATACCACTTTGTCCAATTTTTTTGTAATTTCTTCACAAAATGCAAAAAATGCAAAAAAAAAAAAATCAATGGGTGTAGTACCCCCTTAATCTTTCTACTTCTCATTTCATTTAATCGTTGAAATATCAAGTATCTGTTACTTTCCTTTATTTTTAGCGTTTTGTAGAATGTCCGCTCTCCCCGTGGCTCATCTGGGCAGATGACCTATTAAAGACCTCGTTACAGTCGGTTCCGATCAGGGTAACAAGCCCGAATAGTTGGCTATACTTGACTGTCCTGTAAAATTTGCCCCGACCAGTTATCTACGGCGACCCCCTTCGTTCACCAGTCACTTGTGCCTGGCCGAAGATTCGTCAGCGTTATCTCCTAAATTTCAGCTGTTAATGTCTAGATATGCTCGGCGTAAAACAAAAACAAAATGGTTGCCGTCAACGAATGCGATTAGAAAGTTTTTATGGTGAATTGTCAGTTAAGTCAAAGGTCATGTCGCAGTTATACCTCGCAATCTGACTATTCCTCACGCAATCACGCTAGGCCGTTTTTGCATTTTACACACAAATCTCTTTGGTTCATCAGAACAGTTACAATTCTCCCACACATGGACATGTTTGCGCCTAGCACATTGTCTGGCCGGGATATCCGCAGGCATACCCGTCTCCCAATTTGTGTAAACTTTTGACTCCCATCTTGCCACACAAACGCAGTGCCGTCATATTTCAAATCAATCCAGATGCCATACGATCTTCCAAACGTGCTATTCATGTACTCTGCAAGAAACTGATCTTCCTCTGCGCTCAGCACTGACGCAATACGCGCAGTTTGAGTCCCGTAAGAAAGACTTTGACATCTTTGTGTTGCGTCCGTCCGAGTAGGTTAGTAGTGTATCAATCAAGAGATAGCAATGGTTCCCAAAATCTTCCCAATGTGAAGGACAATGACAGGACTTCCCTGCTGCAGATGATGCATTCATCACAAAAAAGATGCACAATAATATCACAAGGTCATGACGATGCAAAAACCAATGAAGACACAACTTGTCGCAACTTTCCATTGTGTTGAATAAAATTTCGCCGAAATATGATAGTTTCAATTTATATTCAGTCGCGATATGAAACTTTGTAACCAATAGCTTAATTCTTGCGCTACATGGACGCTTCAAAGACACATTCTAGATCTAGATTCAGATAGTTAAAGTAGTCCTGAAATTATTTATTGTCACGTGTGAAAAACAGTACATACAAAGTAGCGGGTAGAAAACTAGTCGTACAATACTAGGAAGTAGGAACTATAAACAGTTGCAGTCAACTTGTCATTATGAGTTTTCAAACCGTACTGACCGATGAACGTCTAATTATTTAATCTAATATTAATTATATTTCTACATTTCGATTATTGTTACGTTGTTTTATTAAAATCAATGTGGTATAAATATGATATCCAATTATCCATATCATTATGTCGATATTTGTAATTTTATTATTAAAACATCTCTCAATGTAATAATTGTAGTATTTACTATTTAGGTTCAATAATTACGTAGACAATCTAAAATTCTACTACTGTTAGACTGTTTCGCCACCCAGTGACTTCTTCAGTAATGCGATGATCCACCGGTTTTCTCACGAGAATTCTCATCCCTAAGTTGTTCTAAACAGCGGGTCATAATTATAATACGGAGAATATATGCCTTCATCTCGATCATTTGTGACGTCCCATGTCAAAATCAGACACTTTTGGGCAGGATTGTAAATGGAGAAATAGCCAAAAATCTGCCCGGGTGATTTTTTTTCACAATTTGGGTTGGTTGTAATGTTAAAAAAAGGAAGAAAAAAAGGAAGGTTTTATTTCAAACTCTAATGGTGACCCGCAGGTCAAAGTGGGAGCACGTGTGGCCGAGTGGATAAGGCGCCCGACTCATAATCCATAGGTTGCGAGTTCGAGCCCCGCTCGTGCCAACGTGATGTGTCCTTGGGCAAGGCACTTTATCCTCATTGCCTACTGGGGAATGGGGTTGGGTTGGGTTGGATGTTTGTATAGTTGTTTGTTTCAATGTTGCAATATTGGCGCTGATTTAGCTGCTGCCTGCAAATTATTGCATTGTGTCTGTTTAGTTGTGTTTAATGTACAATTCTAACCTTATAGCTGCTGTGCTCCTCCACACACATAAACCATATGATGACTGGCGTTACGCCACAGCACTCTGCGTCAACGCTGATCTTATTATGCTTTCTTCCTCTTCCACGGTGATAATGTTATTAAAATCAATGACTGGTCAGTGTGTTATCTACATGATATCCATATAATTAAAATCATTGTCGGTAATGCAATATAGACAGGTTATTATCAAACCATGCATCAATATTAGTAAGAAGTAAAAAGATTAAAACTTTCAACTGCACTCACCAGGTTATTTTCCCAAATATTTCAGAACCAACTGGTTCCTTCCTCAGTGGGTGATGGTGTGTGAGATGCTGCTGAAATCAGTGTTTCTAGAAGATCTTCTACTAGAGTTGCCAGTTGGTTTCACTGATTTCAGCAAGCTGTTGTAAACTGGAGATAGTTCGTACCCCTGCGAGGTGTTGATTTTGGGCTGCGGGTCTCTCCTGATGTGGATCGCTTCGCGAATTTTCCTTGTATTGTTCCTGCTGTCCTTTTCCAAAGAGTAACTCCGTCCCAGTCAATATTGTGACCGGACTTGGTATGAGCAGATACAGGAGAATTGGCACTTGGAGCAACTGATTTATGCTCCTTAAGTCTGAACTTGAGTTTCCTTCCGGTTTCACCAATGTAAACAGAGCTACAATCCGTGCATGGAATGTGGTATATAACTCCTGTTTGATCTTCTTTTTCAGTGCGGTCCTTAGGTGCTACCAGATTCTTACGCAGCGTGGTGAGGGGTCTAAAGGTGGCAAAACCCCCATACTGCTGAAACACACGGCGAAGTTTCTCACTGGTAGCCTTGACATATGGCAAGTTGATATTAGCTTTGCATTTGGTGTTAGCATTCGCCGCAGAAGAGTTATCTGTTTGTTTTTTCGGTTTGCGAGCTTTGTGAAATGTCCAATGCTCGTATCCACAATTCTGGAGCGCGGACTGCACATGCGAGATTTCTTTCTCTCTGTCTAATGGGTCCGTAACTGCGAAATCCGCCCGGTGGAACAAAGTTCTGATTACGCTCAACTTATGCTCTAGCGGATGGTGGCTGTCAAAATTGAGGTACTGGTCAGTACCCGTAAAGAACCGTCCTCGGCGCGCTTGACCAAAGTGTATGCCAATTATACGTATTTACTATTAGTTATAGACATGCAGATGACGTATATCATAATAGTCTTCGTGGAATAAATCACGCAAATTAATATATATCATAATAAATGTTTTAGCATCCATTGAAAATATAAGCTTTTGCTTTTGCTGCTAGTCTGTATTTTGTATTTGTTAATGATACAACAAAGATCTGTCTTACACAAAATCGCAATTCTAGATATAATTCCAAGGTTAGCCTGACATCATTTTGTTCAGGACTTTTTGGTTCGGATTTTAATCGGGGACTAATTTTCATTAAAAAAAACGTCATCAAACTACCCTTCTAAAAACCCTTCAGTGTAGTAACTGGATTCCTTGCCCCTATAATATAAATAACTTTTGTTACCAGTGTGTTATTATTTTTTGAGAAAAATGCAAAAATAGTCACACATTTATCAAGGAAGCCGCATTGTTTTCTACATACAAATGAAACCTCAATGAAAATCGAATGGTAGACTTAATCTTAAATACGTGACTTGTTGCGTATTGATTCGATTCAATAGCCTTGGTTCCTTAATTAATTAGTAAATAAAGGGGAAGGTTACTGGAGACACGACTAGACACTTGATGTAATAATGCAAAGAGTGTTATCCAAGGATAAGGGCTTTTGCAACAAAAAATTTTACCCATTTTCTAGAAACCACCTTTGCAATCAAATTGAAAATTGAAATATTTCATTTACTTTTTTTATTATGAATTTTTAATTAAATCCGGCAAAATGCCATTTTTGAGCCTTTCAGCAGCCACAACTTTTGATTTTGTTTTTCAATCATAGTGACCCCAAAACAGTTCCTTTTGGTTTTAATAGTTAAAGAACATTCAAGGCTACATCAAAAAATTATTTTCCTAAAATTCGATATCATTTTAAGTTCAGATTTCCGGAAATTCTCTAAGATTTCCCAAACAGGAAATGTACGATATTAATGAAGAGCTTATTTCCAAACCGTGTTAAGTCCACCCACCTTCAAAATTGAGATTTTGATGAAAATGGGTAGTGAGTAACTAGGGCTATCCAGCAATGTGTTTGTTTTTTCCCAAAATTAGTCAAGTTCCGAAATATTGACACACAAAGTATCGATTTTTTCCCAAAACGTGTTAAGTCCAATCCAGTTTTGTAGCAAACTGTGTTAAGTCCACGAACAATGCCCTTGTGGGCAGCTTGTAGGCAAGTAGCACGGCATAGGGCTTCCAATAGTTAATCGCCAACGTTCTTGTTTGGTCCTGAGACTAGTATACATGAATTTGGTCTGCATAAAAAGTTGTTGTTGTTGTTTTTGTTTTATATTAGTAGGCTTAGTTTGCATGGGATTTCTGAAATATTTGATAGATACCTCCAGAAAGATATGAATAGGGTGGGAAGGGGGAGAGGGAGAGGCTGTGATGGTAGAATTAATGTTAGGGGATGGTGGTAGAGTTAGTTTTTGATATTATTATTTTATATGATTATCAAAATGTGCTAAAAAAAACTTAGGACTTAAAAACTTACGACTGTCAATATGAGATTAGGGTGGCAGCATGGGGGAGGGGGAAATATTTGTGATAATGTGTTAAAACAAGTGGATATTTCAGGTCATCACTTATTGTCAGTGAAATGATGTTTATTTAATTCTGAGAAATGCAATTCAACTAAGTTTTGAATTTTGAACTATTTTAAACGTCGAATTTTGGTAAAAATGGGCAGCAGGAGGGGGTTCGAGATGCAAGGTGTTTTGTGGCAAAATTGTGTTTTATAGTAGAGAGAATCACGTTTTGTATGTTTCTAATAAATTTGTTATCTTTTAAGACTAGTTTGAGAAAAATATGGTTAGTTCTGTGCAGGCCCGTACGCAGGATTTTTTTTGGGGGGGGTGCTGATTTTGAAAAAGTGGACTTTTTCCAAAAGGGGGGGCGATTTTGGGAAAAGTGGACTTTTACCTCCAAATGTGGACCTTTTTTGACCAAAAATACACTAAAAACCTGATTTTTCGCTCGCTACGCTCGCAAATTCTTAAATTTTGGGACTTTTTTGTATACTTTTGCAAATTTGGGGAGGTGCGGTCGCACCCCCCGCACCCCCCCCCCCTCTGCGTACGGGTCTGGTTCTGTGTTACAGATACTATGTTTTGTGTCAAAATGTGTTAAGTCCATGCCAGAAAGTGCGTTTTGTGTCATGTCCATGCTATTTTTAAAACAAATTAATTCATTAAAAAAAATCAAAAGTCTTTAGATTTTAACTTAACATCTATTTATGTCGCCTTCACTTCACTGTAATTTTATAGAAATCGAACTTTTTTTCATTGCCATAAAGAAAATTCCTGATTTTCTTCAAAGTGAATCTTGTGGACTAACACGGTTTGGAAATAAGCTCTTCATTTCTGAAGGGAAGGTGGTATGAAAGTCAAACAACCACCAAAATGTGTATTTGTACCCACACTATAATGTCATATCAATAACTCAATTTCAGACACGAAAACAATAAAAGAGAAGAATAATAGTTTGTAGCAGTGACTTTACTTGTCTACTATTCCAACACTTGCAACATTGGGTAATAATTGCACAAAATTCTTGTCCGAAATCCTGTACTGACATATCAAAAATTAAACATAAAAAAAATACAATAAAAAACCGCATTCCGCATTAGGTTTTCAATTTCTCACAAGCTTTGAGACACAGGATTTAATTAAGATATAACAATATTATATAATTATAACATTAGCGATATAAATTGCAGGAAAAAAAGACAACTGATTAAGAATATCCGATAAAAGGTATATTGTCTTAATTACATCTAAATCTAAATCGCATTTTTAGTGTACAGCAGCTTTTACATCCGAGTCAATATGATGATTAAATGGTCTTCTTATACAGATTGATCGTTTATGATGATAAAGTGAATTCTTATTTTGATAATAGAATCCTTAATTTAAGTTACTTGACAAACTTGGCAACCCCACTCAGCGAATGTATAAACTTTCCTAGCTCAGCCTATAGTAAAGTTGCACCATGATGCAGTCATGTCTACAGTAGAATTCATCTCGACCTTTGCAGGACTTAACCCCATTAAAAGCTATTAAACCAAGATAACACTCATTGAAACAGCTCAACTGATTAAATCGGATCTTCTCTGGCTGTGCACATGTGACTGTTTTCATGTGCGATATCGCAATAAAGTTTGTATTAAAGCTTCAGTTGGGTAACCGATTATAAAGGAAACGAAAGGAAACAATGGTATATGTACCATTGTTCACGAAATGAGACAATGGCGTGCTTTTTGTAAACCAGCATTCTTGAAAATGAGCAACATAATGATTGTTGACTTAACACGGTTTGGAAATAATTTCTTCATATTTTTGGTGTTATCTGTCGTTTACATATCCTTCCTAAAACACAAAAGTACGACCCTCTCCAAACACCTAAATTAGCTAAAAATTTAGGACATGTTACAAAACTATATTGTCTAGAATTTTAGAAGAGTACTTTTAATATTGGCCGGTTATTTTTCACACAGCGACGTTAACTAGGCAATGTACTATTACCTATAACATTAACTAAAACACCAAAGTACGAATATTTCCAAACATCTAAATTAGCTAAAAATTTAGGACATGTTAAAAACTATATTTTCTAGAACTTTAGAAGAGTACTTTTAATATTGGCCGGTTATTTTTCACACAGCGACGTTAACTAGTCATATCCCCATACTGTTAACGTAGGGCTATTTGTAAAGGTCACGCGTCAATGGGAAAGAGCACTGTGTATTGTGTATAGGAAAACGGACAGTAACTGCAGTATGCAACGATCTGTTCTGGAGTATCTTCTGGGAAATCATACGCGAAAACTGTCGATTTCCCTAGATAAACATGTATATGGGAGGATTGAGAAAACTGTCAGTAACTGCCATTTGTTAGTTCCATATTACCTTATGAAACGTAACATTAAAACACGGTATACATTCGTCAGTACTGCTGTATGCCACAACATTGCTGGGGGCAATGTTGATTTGAATGAAATGATGTCAATACGCTTCGTCTTCAATCATAAGGAGCAGGATTGGGATATTATGGTCTAATTGGTTGATATCTTTAAGATTAACTTACAATGGTTTTACTATAACATAGTTTTCACTACATATTAAGAATAACATCAAGACATTTTTATTACATGCAGGAGAAATAGAACATGATGAATACCCCTGGCACATTTTTGTTTAGACTGTCAAGGTCTTTAATAAAGACTAGGTTATATTCTGTTGTGACGTAAGGGTTTAATGGGAGTGCTTTTTCTTCAGCGTTTACGGCATTCTCAATCGCCCCGGGAATGTTGTCCAATATATGATACGAAGCGCAGAATACTTCTTTAAAATGTCAGTTAACATTACGATTTACGTAAGCCATGTAGTCTTAGGCTCAACATATCATTAATGGATACAAATAAAGGCTTACAGGAAGGCTGGTTAGCTGGCAAGTCTTCGGCTTAAACAATTTGTACATTGAGTCGAAAGTTTTGACTTCATTTAAGGGATCTGGAATGAGCGTTTTGAGCGTTTCGACAGTATTTTTTGGGACATGAGAGCACATCAGACATATCGAAATTCATTCTGAATATGAAGAATATCTTTCTGATATCAAATATTTATCATTTTTGAAATTCACGATATAATACAAATTTTATGACAAATTATTAAAATTTGATATTTTTCACATTTTTGATATATAACAGTCCTCGAAGTAAATTTTATAAATTTAAAGATATATTCTTAAAGTGTATGTGGCTGGGAGGAAAAGCCGAAGATCAATTGAAAATTTTGACCTTTCATATTGAAGATCTTCAATACGAAAGGTCACAATTTTCAATTGATCGTCGGCTTTTCATCCCACCTACATACACTTTAAGTATAAATCATCAAATTTATAAAGTTTACTTCGAGTACTGTTAAATATCAAAAATATCAATTTTTAATGATTTGCCATAAAATGTGTATTACATTGCAAATTTCAAAAAATCAAAATTATTTGATATCAGAATGACATTCTTCGTATTCAGAATGCAATTCGATGTGCTCTAATGTCCCACAATAAATACTGTCCAAACGTTCATACCCACCCTTAATGGATTATGTATGCTTAATGCTTTACGCGCTAGCCATAGGTTTCAACATAAAAAGTTCTGAGATATTTTCTCAAAATATTAGCAAAGCTATCATCAGAACCACTGAGCCAATACTAGGCTTGTTTGTACCCATTTTAAATATGAGAATGTACAATTCTGAAATTTTTAAAGAAAATTGAAAACCTGTCGTCTGCAGTCGACAACCACGTGGTGAGGGTTAATCGGTCATCTTATAACTAGTCTTTTGAATACTGAAGACAAGAAAAACCGTTGCTTCATTAGCTTTAAAATGACCCTTTGTTTAAACATTTTAAACATTTAACACAATTCATATTGGCAAAATATTATATCACATGTGTTCAAAAGTTGGTAATAGTGCAATCAGTTATACCGTCATAGCGACTTTAGTTAAAGCTATAATTTGTAACATTTCCATTAGAAATAAAATTGCATTTTCTTTTCCACACAATATCAGATTCAACTGTCAGATGGCCCCATTTAATTTTGAATAAGGCAAAACAAAGCAAAATCACTATATAATTCCAGCGCCAATGCGTGTCACTTCGTCGATCGTGACTGAGTTCGTTCCCTTTGATGTGTTATGACCGTCCCGTACGCGTATGTAACCGTATAGAGGCCAACTTCATGACATTTTCGCGTTGCTGTTAATGGGTCAATTGTTGCCAAAATGCCCCAAAATCGCTAAAAACATTTTATACTACTAATGAAAATCAAAAGGCCATTCAAAAACCATAGGTCACAGAAAAATGTTATAATTTACTTTTTGGATCCAAATATCCATATCAATGAATTGATATACTTTTTATGACGCTTAAATCATTTTTCAAAAACATTCACATGTAAAAATCTTTTGGTCAAAACTGGACAAAAATCCTCTCAAAATTTTCACCTATAAATCAATCGTATTGAACGAAGCCACGATTTTGTTCCTAATTATCAAATATACGTATGAATAAAACGACGCCAAATTTGTCAACCCGTATTGATCGATGAACGCCTATGTTTGTTTTTTTAATGTAAGCAATATAATATGAGACGTATGTTTCTACAATTCGATTATTTACACTGTTTTATCAAAATCAATGTGGTGTCTACACAATATCCATATAATTATCATCGTCGTCGATAGACACTTTATCATTAAAAAAAATTAATTTACACACTTATAGTTCATTTTACGATTTCGCACATTGTTGCTTTTAGTCACAATGGCTCATTACGTACGAAAAGATGCGTTTTTGTTTTGAAGGGTGCCTTCAAATAAAGCATTGTTTGAGTTGAATGTATCATCGAGCAACTTTCAAATAGCACCTTTTCTTACATTATGGGCCATTGTAACCGAACGCAACTAGTGGAATGGAATAGAATAGTTGTGTCAAACAAAATAGAGAGATAGCGATGTTACATACGTGGTGCGTGGGCCGTGCGTTTATACGACGTTCAAAACGGTGTTAAATATCACTAGTCTCTGTTCCAAACTAGATTGTGCTCATTCGTCACGAATGAGAACCGGGGAGATGGAACAAAGGCTATCATGATCTGATCTAGTCAATAGAGGGCGACGCGAATGAAAATTTAACGGTCCCCGGTTCCTATGCCTACTTCAATACAGCATGCCTTTGATTTTGATTAAAAACCAAGGTTAACATGCTGCTTAAAATAAATTGTATTTCAGTCTCGGATTTCAGTGTTTCCCAAATATTATGGTTGCCGAAAACATATATTTCTGTAGATTAAGGACCACCACATTCATGACTTTACTTTCAAAATGAGAATTAGGCGCGTTGCATGAATCTCGAGATGCTGTTAATATCCGCATGTACTGAAGTCGCTTAAAATGGTTGATATACGCTCGAATATTGGGAAATACATTAAATCTGATAAACCATTTTCTAAGACTAAAACGCAGTGTCCACCATATCTGTGATGACAAAATATTCTTCATAAAGATTTCTTCCTCAAACAAGTTTAAAATAGTTCACATTCACCAAATTGGCAGTCTGTACTGTGCACTGGACCCTTCCCTGGACCACTGTGCGATCTCATCATCTAACACACCATTACCTGTTGGTTCTGAATAACTGGGTGAGTGTATACTTTGATCAGCTCGTAATCGGCGGGCCTTATAACATCGCGGATTAATATCAAAATATTTTATTTTGAGAATTGTCTTGCCAGAAACATCACATAGTCCTGTACTTTGTCTACTTTCTGTAACACCCAAATATAGGCAAATCAGGTCAACTAATAGCACTCTTAACGTGGGTCTACTTTTCGGCGTAGTGGTAAAAGCCTAACATTTCCCGCCTATTAAGCGCTGATCATACTATAGTTGAATGCCTTAATCTTTCTACTTCTCATTTCATTTAATCGTTGAAATATCAAGTATCTGTTACTTTCCTTTATTTTTAGCGTTTTGTAGAATGTCCGCTCTCCCGTGGCTCATCTGGGCAGATGACCTATTAAAGACCTCGTTACAGTCGGTTCCGATCAGGGTAACAAGCCCGAATAGTTGGCTATACTTGACTGTCCTGTAAAATTTGCCCCGACCATTTATCTACGGCGACCCCCTTCGTTCACCAGTCACTTGTGCCTGGCCGAAGATTCGTCAGCGTTATCTCCTAAATTTCAGCTGTTAATGTCTAGATATGCTCGGCGTAAAACAAAAAAAAATGGTTGCCGTCAACGAATGCGATTAGAAAGTTTTTTATGGTGAATTGTCAGTTAAGTCAAAGGTCATGTCGCAGTTATACCTCGCAATCTGACTATTCCTCACGCAATCACGCTAGGCCGTTTTTGCATTTTACACACAAATCTCTTTGGTTCATCAGAACAGTTACAATTCTCCCACACATGGACATGTTTGCGCCTAGCACATTGTCTGGCCGGGATATCCGCAGGCATACCCGTCTCCCAATTTGTGTAAACTTTTGACTCCCATCTTGCCACACAAACGCAGTGCCGTCATATTTCAAATCAATCCAGATGCCATACGATCTTCCAAACGTGCTATTCATGTACTCTGCAAGAAACTGATCTTCCTCTGCGCTCAGCACTGACGCAATACGCGCAGTTTGAGTCCCGTAAGAAAGACTTTGACATCTTTGTGTTGCGTCCGAGTAGGTTAGTAGTGTATCAATCAAGAGATAGCAATGGTTCCCAAAATCTTCCCAATGTGAAGGACAATGACAGGACTTCCCTGCTGCAGATGATGCATTCATCACAAAAAAGATGCACAATAATATCACAAGGTCATGACGATGCAAAAACCAATGAAGACACAACTTGTCGCAACTTTCCATTGTGTTGAATAAAATTTCGCCGAAATATGATAGTTTCCAATTTATATTCAGTCGCGATATGAAACTTTGTAACCAATAGCTTAATTCTTGCGCTACATGGACGCTTCAAAGACACATTCTAGATCTAGATTCAGATAGTTAAAGTAGTCCTGAAATTATTTGTTGTCACGTGTGAAAAACAGTACATACAAAGTAGCGGGTAGAAAACTAGTCGTACAATACTAGGAAGTAGGAACTATAAACAGTTGCAGTCAACTTGTCATTATGAGTTTTCAAACCGTACTGACCGATGAACGTCTAATTATTTAATCTAATATTAATTATATTTCTACATTTCGATTATTGTTACGTTGTTTTATTAAAATCAATGTGGTATAAATATGATATCCAATTATCCATATCATTATGTCGATATTTGTAATTTTATTATTAAAACATCTCTCAATGTAATAATTGTAAAGCAATAATACGTATTTACTATTTAGGTTCAATAATTACGTAGACAATCTGAAATTCTACTACTGTTAGACTGTTTCGCCACCCAGTGACTTCTTCAGTAATGCGATGATCCACCGGTTTTCTCACGAGAATTCTCATCCCTAAGTTGTTCTAAACAGCGGATCATAATTATAATACGGAGAATATATGCCTTCATCTCGATCATTTGTGACGTCCCATGTCAAAACCAGACACTTTTGGGCAGGATTGTAAATGGAGAAATAGCCAAAAATCTGCCCGGGTGATTTTTTTTCACAATTTGGGTTGGTTGTAATGTTAAAAAAAGGAAGAAAAAAAGGAAGGTTTTATTTCAAACTCTAATGGTGACCCGCAGGTCAAAGTGGGAGCACGTGTGGCCGAGTGGATAAGGCGCCCGACTCATAATCCATAGGTTGCGAGTTCGAGCCCTGCTCGTGCCAACGTGATGTGTCCTTGGGCAAGGCACTTTATCCTCATTGCCTACTGGGGAATGGGGTTGGGTTGGGTTGGATGTTTGTATAGTTGTTTGTTTCAATGTTGCAATATTGGCGCTGATTTAGCTGCTGCCTGCAAATTATTGCATTGTGTCTGTTTAGTTGTGTTTAATGTACAATTCTAACCTTATAGCTGCTGTGCTCCTCCACACACATAAACCATATGATGACTGGCGTTACGCCACAGCACTCTGCGTCAACGCTGATCTTATTATGCTTTCTTCCTCTTCCACGGTGATAATGTTATTAAAATCAATGACTGGTCAGTGTGTTATCTACATGATATCCATATAATTAAAATCATTGTCGGTAATGCAATATAGACAGGTTATTATCAAACCATGCATCAATATTAGTAAGAAGTAAAAAGATTAAAACTTTCAACTGCACTCACCAGGTTATTTTCCCAAATATTTCAGAACCAACTGGTTCCTTCCTCAGTGGGTGATGGTGTGTGGGATGCTGCTGAAATCAGTGTTTCTAGAAGATCTTCTACTAGAGTTGCCAGTTGGTTTCACTGATTTCAGCAAGCTGTTGTAAACTGGAGATAGTTCGTACCCCTGCGAGGTGTTGATTTTGGGCTGCGGGTCTCTCCTGATGTGGATCGCTTCGCGAATTTTCCTTGTATTGTTCCTGCTGTCCTTTTCCAAAAGAGTAACTCCGTCCCAGTCAATATTGTGACCGGACTTGGTATGAGCAGATACAGGAGAATTGGCACTTGGAGCAACTGATTTATGCTCCTTAAGTCTGAACTTGAGTTTCCTTCCGGTTTCACCAATGTAAACAGAGCTACAATCCGTGCATGGAATGTGGTATATAACTCCTGTTTGATCTTCTTTTCAGTGCGGTCCTTAGGTGCTACCAGATTCTTACGCAGCGTGGTGAGGGGTCTAAAGGTGGCAAAACCCCCATACTGCTGAAACACACGGCGAAGTTTCTCACTGGTAGCCTTGACATATGGCAAGTTGATATTAGCTTTGCATTTGGTGTTAGCATTCGCCGCAGAAGAGTTATCTGTTTGTTTTTTCGGTTTGCGAGCTTTGTGAAATGTCCAATGCTCGTATCCACAATTCTGGAGCGCGGACTGCACATGCGAGATTTCTTTCTCTCTGTCTAATGGGTCCGTAACTGCGAAATCCGCCCGGTGGAACAAAGTTCTGATTACGCTCAACTTATGCTCTAGCGGATGGTGGCTGTCAAAATTGAGGTACTGGTCAGTACCCGTAAAGAACCGTCCTCGGCGCGCTTGACCAAAGTGTATGCCAATTATACGTATTTACTATTAGTTATAGACATGCAGATGACGTATATCATAATAGTCTTCGTGGAATAAATCACGCAAATTAATATATATCATAATAAATGTTTTAGCATCAATTGAAAATATAAGCTTTTGCTTTTGCTGCTAGTCTGTATTTTGTATTTGTTAATGATACAACAAAGATCTGTCTTACACAAAATCGCAATTCTAGATATAATTCCAAGGTTAGCCTGACATCATTTTTTTCAGGACTTTTTGGTTCGGATTTTAATCGGGGACAAATTTTCATTAAAAAAAACGTCATCAAACTACCCTTCTAAAAACCCTTCAGTGTAGTAACTGGATTCCTTGCCCCTATAATATAAATAACTTTTGTTACCAGTGTGTTATTATTTTTTGATTAATATGCAAAAATAGTCACACATTTATCAAGGAAGCCGCATTGTTTTCTACATACAAATGAAACATATTTATGTCGACTACATCAATGAAAATCGAATGGTAGACTTAATCTTAAATACGTGACTTGTTGTGTATTGATTCGATTCAATAGCCTTGGTTCCTTAATTAATTAGTAAATTAAGGGGAAGGTTACTGGAGACACGACTAGACACTTGATGTAATAATGCAAAGAGTGTTATCCAAGGATAAGGGCTTTTGCAACAAAAAATTTTACCCATTTTCTAGAAACCACCTTTGCAATTAAATTGAAAATTGAAATATTTCATTTACTTTTTTATTATGAATTTTAATTAAATCCGGCAAAATGCCATTTTTGAGCCTTTCAGCAGCCACAACTTTTGATTTTGTTTTTCAATCATAGTGACCCCAAAACAGTTCCTTTTGGTTTTAATAGTTAAAGAACATTCAAGGCTACATCAAAAAATTATTTTCCTAAAATTCGATATCATTTTAAGTTCAGATTTCCGGAAATTCCCTAAGATTTCCCAAACAGGAAATGTACGATTTTCTGAAGGGAAGGTGGTATGAAAGTCAAACAACCACCAAAATGTGTATTTGTACCCACACTATAATGTCATATCAATAACTCAATTTCAGACACGAAAACAATAAAAGCGAAGAATAATAGTTTGTAGCAGTGACTTTATTTGTCTACTATTCCAACACTTGCAACATTGGGTAATAATTGCACAAAATTCTTGTCCGAAATCCTGTACTGACATATAAAAAATTAAACATAAAAAAATACAATAAAAAAAAACCGCATTCCGCATTAGGTTTTCAATTTCTCACAAGCTTTGAGACACAGGATTTAATTAAGATATAACAATATTATATAATTATAACATTAGCGATATAAATTGCAGGAAAAAAAGACAACTGATTAAGAATATCCGATAAAAGGTATATTGTCTTAATTACATCTAAATCTAAATCGCATTTTTAGTGTACAGCAGCTTTTACATCTGAGTCAATATGATGATTAAATGGTCTTCTTATACAGATTGATCGTTTATGATGATAAAGTGAATTCTTATTTTGATAATAGAATCCTTAATTTAAGTTACTTGACAAACTTGACAAACTTGGCAACCCCACTCAGCGAATGTATATATAACCATAAACTAGTAAAGTTGCACAACGATCAGTTTTGAAATATCTTCTGGGAAATCATACGCGAAAACTGTCGATTTCCCTAGATAAACATGTATATGGGAGGATTGAGAAAACTGTCAGTAACTGCCATTTGTAGTTCCGTAATACCTTATGATACGTAACATTAAAACACTGTATACATTCGTCAGTACTGCTGTATGCCACAACATTGCTAGGGGCAATGTTGATTTGAATGAAATGATGTCAATACGCTTCGTCTTCAATCAGAAGGAGCAGGATCGGGATATTATGGTCTAATTGGTTGATATCTTTAAGATTAACTTACAATGGTTTTACTATAACATAGTTTTTACTACATATTAAGAATAACATCAAGACATTTTATTACATGCAGGAGAAATAGAACATGATGAATACCTCTGGCACTTTTTTATTTAGACTGTGGAAGTCTTTAAGGGCTGGGGTATGAACGTTTGGACAGTATTTATTTTGGGACATTAGAGCACATCAGACATATCGAATTGCATTCTGAATACGAAGAATGTCATTCTGATATCAAATAATTTTGATTTTTGAAATTCGCAATTTAATACACATTTTATGGCAAATCATTAAAAAATTGATATTTTTGATATTTAACAGTACTTGAAGTAAACTTTATAAATCTGATGATTTATACTTATAGTGTATGTAGGTGGGATGAAAAGCCGACGATCAATTGAAAATTTTGACCTTTCGTATTGAAGATATGGATTTTTTCCCAAAACACCAAAAAAAATTAGGTCTTTTGGGAAAAAATCCATATCTTCAATATGAAAGGTCAAAATTTTCAATTGACCGTCGGCTTTTCCTCCTGCTACATACACTTTAAGAATATATCATTAGATTTATATAATTTGCTTCGAGGACTGTTATATATCAAAATTTGACAAATATCAAATTTTTATAATTTGTCATAAAATTTGTATTATATTGTGATTTTAAAAAATGAAAATTATTTGATATCAGAAAGACATGCTTCGTATTCAGAATGCAATTCGATAGGTCTGAGGTGCTCTCATGTCCCACAACAAATACTGTCGAAACGCAATAAACGCTCATTTTGGATCCCTTAATAAAGACTAGGTTATATTCTGTTGTGACGTAAGGATTTAATGGGAGTGCTTTTTCTTCAGTGTTTAGGGTATTCGAAATCGCCCCGGGAATGTTGTCCAATATATGAATCGATGCGCAGAATACTTCTTTAAAATGTCAGTTAACATTACGATTTACGTAAGCCATGTAGTCTTAGGCTCAACATACCATTAATGGATACAAATAAAGGCTTACAAAATGTTGCTTAGCTAGCAAGTCTTCGGCTTAAACATTTTGAATATTGAGTAGAAAGTTTCGACTACATTAACGGATCATGTGTGATTAATGCTCTATGTGCTGACCACCATAGACTTCAAAATTTCCTCAAAATATATCAAGAGCTATCTCAAAACTCATTGTACAAATGCTTGTTTGTACTCATTTCCGATTTCCTGTTTCCGATTTTGATTCCGAAAATTAAAAACTTGTCGTCTGCAGTCAACACCTGCGTGGAGAGGGTATTAATCGCCCTCTTACTAATTTGAATACTAAAGACAAGAAAAACAGTTGCTTCATATATCAGTTTTAAAATGACCCTTTGCTTAAATATTTTACACAATTCATATTGGCAAAATATTATAAACTCATCCCAAAAAGAAAGTATCCAGTTTGATTTTGGTTCATAAGTCAAAGAAGGGGTCTTAAATCAA
Organism: Amphiura filiformis; assembly: GCF_039555335.1. Classification (NCBI taxonomy): domain Eukaryota; kingdom Metazoa; phylum Echinodermata; class Ophiuroidea; order Amphilepidida; family Amphiuridae; genus Amphiura; species Amphiura filiformis. Next base: position 46,005,246 of record NC_092642.1, on the reverse strand, counting down.
GACCTACTAAAAGTATGTTACAGATAAATTTATTCCACACAGTCTGATACCTCATTTGTCCAAATCGATGCAGAATTGATGACACAGTGACCTTTTAAATGCAACGACCTCAATTTTAAAAGTTGCAGTAATTCATAATTGATGTGGTTTTCCTGCTCAAGATTCGTCATAAAGGTACACAATAACAGAGACGAACTAAGACTGTTTGACTTCACTTCATGTGTTTTATTGAATACGGATACTCTTTTACTCCTTCCTTAATGTTTTGCCCTCCACTCTTCACAGGCAATATCTGGTATGTCCTCCTGCTGCATCAATGACAGTCAGACATCTTTGGCACATGCTCTCAGTGAGACGTGAGTCTGATGCGCCCTTGATCTTTCGCTGCCCATAACTGAGTAGCAGGACCAATAGGAATTACTGCAACTTTTAAATTGAGGTGATTGCATTCAAATGGTCACTGCGTCATCAATTCTGCATTGATTTGAACAAATGAGGTATCAAACTGTGCGAAAAGAATTTATATATAACATACTTTTAGTAGGTTTTGATTTAAGGCCATATCTGTGACTTATGGAATAAAATCAAACTGGATACTTTCTTTTTGGGATGAGTTTATAAATGTTGGTAATCATGGTAATAGGGCAATCGGTTAGTCAAAGCACAGTCAGTGTGGGTCAATGTCTTACACGGTAATAGCGATATTATATACATGTAGTTGAAGCTATATTGTAACATTTCCATCAGGAAAAGAATTGCATTTCTTTTCCAAACAATGCCAGATTCACCTGTCAGATATAGCCACTTTTAATTTTGAGCGAAACGAATTTGGCAAAATAAAGCATGCAAAATCACTCTTTAATTCCAGCGTTAATGTCACCAATGCATGTCACTCCGTCTATTGTCACTGAGGTCGGTCCCTTTGATGTGTTATGACTATCCCGTAATGAGTTAATGAGTCAGTTGCTGACTAAAATGCCCCAAATCACCAAATTTAAAGTTACAAATTTTACAACATAAAAAAATGAGTCTCCAGACTCTTAAGAGCATTTTGATGATTCATCCATTTGAAAAATCTGTCCTACGCCTACGAAATCGTTAGGTAGAGCGCTTTACATATTATGTACATCGCTCGACAAATATTTCAATCATATGAATAAAATAACGGGACACGTTGTTTTATTATTTTTTGCAGAGTATTTTAGTTTATTTAAAAAAAAGTACATTGTAATCGTGTAAAATTATTAGAATAAACATAATTATTGAGGGCGTCCTCTTCAGCAAATGTTACAATGTTAATAATACAATTAATGTGCCTATATCAGTCTTTATATATCTGCACCTGTCTCGTCAGTCTTTTGTCTTATACTCATTGTCTTGTCTTCTTCGTTTGTATATCTTGTCCCATAACTTCTTCACTTTAAGGGTCGCCAATTTTTCAATAATTACCTTGCGCAAACCAGGTTTTGTTAAAACAATATTCTTGCCTCAAAGAAAAAAACACGATAATGACTTCCTTCGGGCAGCTAGGTCGTGACAACAAATGTCAGCTTTCTTTCGGGTAAGTCCATTATCCACGCATCCGTGCTAAGCATGGCGAAATAAATGAAACTTGATAACCTGAATATTGTTTTAAGCAAGTCCTACAAGTCAAGCTAAAGAATCCTTATTGTACGTCATTCAGAAATGATCGTGTCGCTGAGGTAGTATTTGACGATGACATTTTATTTGAATTTCTGGAAATATGGTATTTTTATACATTATTGTGGTATTCGGTTATGTGAATTACAATCGGTGAGTGGAATTCTGGATGATATTTTCAATTAAAAGTATCGTCATGATACACTGAGAGATAATAGGTAATACAAAAATATTGTATACAAATATTGACCGCCGTGTTAGGCTGACACGATGTCAAATACGCTCATCTATCAGACATAGTCCTTTCAACTCCAATATGGTTGTACAGTGATAATTTGGGTAACCAGGTACCAAAACTCGTCCTCCCAAATGATCACATTTTGAGCTATAAATGAGGGATAATGAACTGTGCCGATAAAGATGATATCCCGGAATGACATCATATTGATACCTTGTGACGTATGCCTGAGTAGTGGATTGAATAATAAATATGCTATTTTGGAACGCTTAGAGAACAAACGTCACTGAGTGGATTATTGAAGTTCTGTTTAAAAAGTATTGTATTATAGTTAAAAAAGTAAGTTATTGGTGAATTAGAGGGCAACCAATGGCGCCACATTAACCATAATAACCAACTAGTATGCTGCAAATCTGCGTTATAATACATGTGTTTTCTTTTTTGCTTTATTTTTTTATAGTGTCTCAGTTGTTGGATTCCATAACAGTGATCTGCCCAAATGGATGGTTTGTTTCTCAGCTGGCTTTAACTTGATTTTATCTTGTTGTTCTTATTCTTATGTCTGCTTTACGGCTACCATCGTTTTGTTGATGTTGTCTTTTTTGTTTTTGGTTTTAATTTTATGTTCAAACGTGGATACAATGCATGAAAGCGAATCTTAGAATTTCCTTCACACCATAAAATTAACACGTGATATCTCTAACTCTAAATTTTAGCCCTACTGTGCGAATGGCATTATACATAGATATACCGCATTTCTTCACAGCTGCTGTTCATTGTGGATATCATATTAATTTTACCATTACGCTTATCTTCTCACCTCTTAACCTGCAAACAGATCCTAACTCGATTTCAATATCTTTCACATAACATGGTATTATTGCTCCAGCCCTAATACTCATGCATGCTCTCCTTTAATCACAATAACATTACCTCTTTATTTCCCGTTATTTATCTCAAGCGTGAATACGTGAGAAATGGAATGATGTTGACTAGTAAGTCATAATAAATAAGATTCATTCCTTGCGGCATTTTGGTCTTTGGAGTGGATCAAAAACGAAATAGCCATCTTTATCAATATTCCAGTAATCTGCCAAATCATTATAACAAATGAGACCGTTGGGATGATTAAGAACGCAAAGGAATAGAGACAATCTAAAAATTAAATTTTAAAACTCCATCTGTATAATACTTGTGTCTTACAATTAATCAGTATATGAGAGCAGATACCATCAAAAGGAAAACTCAAGATTAAATTGTTTATAACCGCACTCAACAACATTTTGTTCCAACTCATCACGCCCTCTGCGGCGGTTGCTGTCGTCTATAAACGGAAACAGTCAAATAGGACGGGTTGCCATTCTGAGGGAACCAGTAGTGTAGTGGAAAATTAAACGCTAGTCATAGTTCGGGTGTGGACGGCGTCAGCACTATTCTATTAAAATCAATTATTAATAATATCAGCAAGGTCCTCTGTCATATCTTTAACTCTTCAATCAAAAACGGCATTGTTCCTGACAAACTAAAAATTGCCAAAGTAACTCCAATTTTCAAGTCAGGGGACTCCCATGACTTTTCAAATTACAGACTCATCTCAATTCTTCCAGCTATTTCTAAACTACTTGAAAAGGTTACATATAACCGAATTTATGACTTCATTTCATTTCACAATATCCTTAGTCCCAAACAATTTGGTTTCAGACAAAAACGTTCCACCTACATGGCTATCAACGAACTCTACACCAAAATTACCAATTATCTTGATAATAGGCTCCATACAGTTGGTATTTTCCTAGACCTTAGCAAAGCCTTCGATACACTTAACCATGAAATTCTCTTAAATAAACTTGACACTTATGGTATTAGAGGCACTGCTAATAATTGGATACGCAGCTATCTTAATAACAGAAAACAATATGTAGTTTTCAATCAGAGTTCCTCTGATATGACATCTGTCACATGTGGTGTACCACAGGGATCGATATTGGGCCCACTTTTGTTTTTAATTTATATTAATGACCTTCCTCTTTGTTCCAACAATGCGGACTTCGTCATATTTGCCGATGACACCAATATTCTTTTTTCACATAAAGATCAAAACTCCCTTGAAACTCTAGTTAACAATGAACTAGTAACCATTTCGAACTGGTTTAAACTAAATAAACTTTCCTTAAATATCAAAAAAACTAATTTCATGATTTTCAAAAATAAATACAGTAATATTCATAACAAAGATATTAAAATTCTCATAGATAATCATATTTTAGACACAGTTCACACAACTAAATTTCTAGGCATATTAATTGATGACGATGTTTCATGGAAATCTCACACTTCCAATGTATCCAAAATGGTCTCTAAATATAATGGTATTATCCGTAAGGTTCGCCCCTATCTACCTCAGGAATCATTACATACACTTTATAACACCTTTGCTCTCCCTACTTATCCTACTGCAACATTATCTGGGCTGACAAAATAATTCCCATATAAATTCATTATTCCTTATACAAAAAAGAATTATTCGGACATGCACCAACTCTCTTTGGCTTGCCCATACAGACCCGCTTTTTAAACAACTCAATACTCTTAAGGTGCAAGATATTTATTTCCATCAACTCGGAACATTTATGTTCCAATACCACCACAATCTCCTCCCAAAAGATTTGTCCATTAAGGAGTTTTTAGAACTAACAAAAGTATTCACCATCACCATACTAGGCAAGCCAATGATTTCCACGTTAAAATGTCCAATACCAAATTGGCTGATAATATAATTAGTATTCAAGGAGCCCTTTATTGGAACTCACTTCCCCAGTCTATCAAATCTTGTAGTTCAGTGCCATCTTTCAAATCAAACTCTAAAAAATCCTCATCAGCACATATGTACAACACTGATTAGCCTACACCTGCAGTTGTTGTTTTTGTTTGGTTTTTTCCTTCTCATTTTTCAGGATCTACTTGCATAAAATTAATTCAGTATATATGTTCCACAACAAATCGGACCCGTTTGTCTGTCTGTTTGTATTGTTCCAGTCTTTATTTATTATTATTATTACTTTGTTATATTAAAAATAAGCTATTTGATAAATTTTGTTAGCTCGCTTTGCCTTGTATGCAGATTATCACTTTTGCATTTCATTGTTCTTGCTCTGCAGAACTATACACCATTTACCATGTTAATTTATCGTTCCATTAAATATGTAGATTTAATTTACAAAATATTGCATTAAATATATAGTTACCTGCTATGCTAGTTATAACTTAGCTCATTATATAGACTCGTTGCAAGTGCACGTGCAATCATGTGCTTATGCTTTCACCCGGGCTAATTTTTACATTTTTGTTACTATTGTACCGTAATACTTATGCCATGCCTGAACTGTTTTATATTATAATGGGATTTTACAACCTTTTACACCTACTGTGTAGGTTTGGTTGTTATTTTCACCATCACTACTCATTGATTTATAATTGAAAGCACAGCTCTTGTGATAATTAGTTTATACCTAACCCACAAGGCATATATCTTGCTATTGTATTTATTATTATTCTAAAAATTTAAAGTCTAAAGTTTATCATAATTATTTAATACTAACTTCTGTAAAGGGTGCCACAACAACACGCTCTGCGTTCAGTGGCATCCTCATCATTTCACCATATTATACGATGTTTGTAAAAGCTTTTTTATATTGTATTTATTTAATGGATGAATTTGATGAAATAAAACTGAACTGAAACTGAACTGTGGTGAAACGTCAATAAAAGAGTTAAACCCTAGGAATTGTTCTGGCCTATATTTTTGATGTTTTGTTTTATATTTCATTTATAAGAGTATTGGAGTACTTTAATGTTGGTAATTGCGAATTGAAGGCGGTAGCCTTACTGACTAAATGTTCGTTTTACCCGAAATACCCAAAATTGACCGACAAAAACATGCATAGAATACATGTACAAAGGGTAGATTTGTCAACAAATTAGTAGTGTTTCTTTATTACGCCCGAATAACCCTAGAACTACTGAGCTAAAGAAGGGGCTGTTGCAACCCCCCTAATTTTCAATTATTTACATCATAATTATATACCGTTACATTTGGTACTAATGCATAGCTATGGGTCTCCTCTAATCCAGTGATATCAAAATAAGTACAAACATTCCCAATATAATGTCACTATGATATCATAATGTGATTCGCAATCTTGCAAAATTGGGAAATTCTGGCTATGTACAAAAGTATAGACAAAATTGATTTGCAGCTAAAAATTCTACGAACATGCGATTTTCACTGAATTTCCTCATAAATATTAAAGGAAATGACTTTCAAACTAACTAACAAGTAACAAGTCAATATTATCTTGGAATAATTTTATAAGAGCGAAATGAACACCCCTGGTCATTTGATGGTCGGTCCCGCGGATTGTCGGTCCTACGGATAAGGTGCTGGGGTAAAAAGTGAGTAAAAATGAGCTCAAAGAATGGATATACGATTAGCTTAAGTAGCTTAGGCGTAAAGGCGCACATTTTTATGGCGGATAAAATACCTTAGAAGGGGATGGTACAACCCCCTTCCTTCGTAGTTCTAGGTATAAACCTTATCACGGTACGCCCTAATAATCCTAGTCGCGTTGCCTAATTTACACGTTCCTTCTTTGTATATATTTCCTTCGTTCATTTCATTTTTCAAAAAGCAACAGGATTTTAGAATTCTTTTATGTTAATATACTGAAATAAATACACTTTATTTTGATGCATAGACAATACGAAACAATATGCATTTTCCCAAAATTAGCCATTATTGGCAAGCAGTTCTGAAGAAAACCCGCATTATTTAAACTTGATGTATTGTCAATATGGCCACAAGGCATTATCTTTATTTTCAATAATTATCAGAAATTGTTCTAAGAAACAGCATACGTTTCACTCCACGTGCCACATTAGGCTGTTCCAGTTGAAATCCATACACCCTGTACGGCAGACATGACCTTAATCTGCCACACAGGGGTTGTTGATGGAGTCATCAATTCAGGTAACCCCATTTGAATGTCACTCTCCCTGTGTGGAAGATTAAGGTCATGTCTTCCATAGGGGGTGTAAGGATTTCAACTGGAATAGTCAATTGACTTTTTCAAAATTAGCACATCATTGGCGTGAGTGTATTTATAAAGTAATTCCAGGACTTATTATCTATCAGAAAAAAAGGAGAACACATACATTCAAATCTTAAGAAAATCATAAATGGAAAATAAAATATGATAAATTCACAGAATAAAATGAAAATAACAATATAAAAGCATGCAAAATGTATTTATCTATCTTTTTGATTATTAGACGGATATTTTTATAAGCGAAAAATATCCAATATAATTCTATGGCTATTATTGAAGATCTTATATATATCCTTTCTTGATAGCTAATGAGTTCTTGGGTTAATGGTGACAATATTCGTGAGAAATCAAATTATGCATGGATGGTATTCCAGTAAGTCGGGTCAGTAAGATATAGCATATTATCTTAAATATAGCTCTAATTTGAAACAAAAATCAAGCAAACACCAAATATTATCAAACGTGAAATAATAAGTATACCAAGGTCGTCTCGGAGCATTTTGATGGTTCTCCCGCGTCTTGCATTTTCAAACACAGTGTGCCGATGAATTAATATAGTGTAGCCATATCACTGGTTGCGTCTTCACCGGTGATTATTATATAGGTATCGACTTCGCAACATTTTGCCATCGTCTTGCTCTTTGGCTTGTCATTTTAATTGTGTGAAACCTTGATACTGGAGTTTATTGTAGTAATTATTTGAGTTTAATTATCGTGAGTAATTTGTGGATCAATCGATATAATAGAAATGTATATATCGATTCATCAACGCACTTAAGGACATTAATTGGTTCGGGTATTGTCAAGTATTAAAATCATGCTGCGAGAAATACAGGAGTTGGGCCGATGAAGGTAATGAACGGGTGCCTGAACATGGCTTTTATCGGCAGACACACATTTTGTTATTGCTTATCGCAAATAGTATATTATTTCTCAGCATAGCTGTATCGTCTTGGGTCAGCGTCTTGGCTTGCGGCACGCCGACGAGTTAGTCGGTTAGGTTGTGCACTCAATCCTTAGGATGACTGAACATGGCACAAACCTTCCAACTCCTGGACTCTAACCCGTGTTTAAAAGTGAGCTGCATGGTGCAACTTGTTTTATTGATAAATATGATTGAAATATTATTTTACCATGGATGTTTGGAAAATGGAAAATCTACTTTAGTAGTGTGCATTTATATATACGAAATGTTTTGGTGTTTGTGTCGGTGTAGATACATGTTATGCTGTGGGTGTGTGTGGTGCGTTTATGGGGGAGGGGAGGTGTTGGCGAGTAGAAATGTTTTCTGTATTTGATATGTATGGGGTGGCGAGTAGAAATGTTTTCTGTATTTGATATGTATGGGGTGTGTTTAGGGAGGTGCGTGACGTGAGGTGTTCAGCATATTGCGTCGCTTATCTCGTAAAAATCAACATTCAATTCTTTTTTAATTTTAATTTTGATTTTAATTACATGGGTGACAATATATTGAATTTCCATTAGAAGTACGGCTATATATGTTCTATATTCACCTAGAAGAAATTCAAACGAGCTTGTCGTTTTTGCTTATAACTCGCTTGAATGTAAGCGATAAACTTGCCTCCGGATTTTACCTTATCGCGTCCAATTAGTCCGATACAGCCGGAATGCTTATGGCGATAATGGTCAGCGAAAATGATACACGGGTCAATGTCAAGAGTCACTCGAAGTCAATTAGTTTGTTAAAGTGGTCAATTGAAATTGTCTTGTAAGTCACAGGGGAATGAAGATGGTTTACCTGATACAAATACACAATTCAATAAGGACACAGTAAGTTACCCGGTGAGTAGTGTAACTCGCAATAATGGAGAATGCAAGTATGGTAATTATAAGAAATTTAATTCGTTATTATTTTCACCTCTTTACTGTCTTCCTTCCGTGTGTATCATAATGACACAATAGGTTACTCGGTGAGTAGTGTAACTCGTAATAATGGCTAATAGCCCAATGTTTGTGGTTTTCCTGATACAAATACACAATACAATAAGGACATAGTAAGTTACCCGGTGTGTAATGTAACTCGCAATAATGGAGAATTTGAAATGGATTAAACTGACACCGTATGAAACTATAGTTAAAAATATAATACATTTAAATCGTTATTATTTTTCTTCTCTTTACTGTCTCCCTTCCGTTTTGGGAGTTCCATTTCTCCATTTCCCGTACCTAACAACACAAAGCATCTAGGGTCAATACGCCTATTCTCGGTCACACGCCTATTCCCGGTCAGTTAGCGTATTGAACAACCGCTGACGATCGTTGCTTTAATTTCAGCCGTGTCTTCCGAACGAATCATTTAGCCGTACCGGTGCTGCAGGTTTTGGTGACTTCTTAATATCACGGCAGCACAGTTCACCTCAAATGATAGATTTTAAGATGGTATGGTGACCTGAAATATCGGCATTTAAAAAAAATAATGACGTCATTTAAGAGGTGATATTGTAATATAATCAGTGATGCGAAATTGTACATGCATTTTAAAGCTGTAATTTTAACAAGTTGATCCATCTGCATCGTAAATAACACCATAGCAAATGATTGGTGTTGTGTTTATGTAAATTCCCATAGAAACAGGGGTGTCCGAGAATAGGCATACGAATTCCGTTGGCATTCCTATTCTCGGTCAGTGTTCCTAGTATGAGCTATGTTGACATTGTTGTTGCCATGTGTCCTACAAATGATCATGCATGAGCACATGAGAAGTGTTGCATTTTGCTCTGCAGGCCTATAGCCATTTGTCAAATACAAATGAGCGAGGAGAAATTATTTGTGACCGCCCGCCCCTCCCCTCCTCTACCCCTTACCCATCCCCTACCCTGTCGTATTTCCGAGCTTTTTCGGTCGGCAAAACTGGGTCAACAATGTCACATTTCTGTCGGCAAAAATGGTTCCTGCCCTGGTCCGAGAAAGGCGCTATAACTGACTTGCGCAGATAACATACACTATCTCCTCGGGCCTACACGTGCTATTAGCGCAATTTTGTCATTACTTTATATACATGTTAGCACAATAGCACCGCTATTTTCATGTGTGTGCTATTTGTGCAATTGACAGTGTTATTTTTTGAGGACTTAGAAAAAAACCATTAGGGACATTAAAAATAGCTTTAAATGTTAATATATTATTAGCGCAGTTATCATGGTTATGCTATTTTTGAGTTCTCCTATTACTTGGAGGGGTGTTATTAGCGCTGTTGTGCTATTCTTATGGTTAGACCTTATAGCGTGCTATTAGCGCTATGGTGCTATTCTTAAAATGGTTAGGCCTCATAGCGTGCTATTAGTGCTATTGTGCTCTGGAAATTGTTTTGGCCTTTGGGCATATAGCGCGTTATTATCGCAATAATGTTATTTTTGAATTCTTGTACACTTGGAGGGTGCTATTAGCGCTATTGTGCTATTCTTAAAATGACCTAGACCTTATAGCGTGCTATTAGCGCTATTGTGCTATTCTTCAGGGGCACAACACTAAATCCTTCCGTATTTAGTGTAACCTTGTATAGTTCCGGTTAAAACTAGCGCCTGAGCAAAATGTATCAGCCTCTCGTGGGTACTAAATTCAAGTGAATCGTGCTTGTTTTTATGGGAACAACAGAGTAGGACCTCAACATTAAAAATCCATTCCAAAAAATGTTTCAAATCGATTGTGAATTAGTGACAGGCTGTCGGAATAATATCAAGGCCGGAACTGGTAAGGAGGCGAAATTGTCGGCTGAAATTCGTGAGGGCGCTGTTTAGGTGCCCGTAGCGCAAAAATTTGACTTTCATCGCTTGGATGCTATATTGGTCAATTTGGCGCCCCTAAGGTATGTTGTCCCCCTGCCCCTCCCCCGTAGTTACGCCACTGATCGATCTGCAGTGGTATTGATACCAAAATGAATTCATTTTCATCAGTAAAACGTGAGTTTTGGTGATTTGTATGTCCCCTACCCCTTAATATTGTTATTATTTTATGTTGCTACACATGAAAATTAACCCTTTTTTCACATTTTATGTCTATCTACCTGACAACTAATGCTTTTTAAAATTACTTTTAAAATTGCTTTTAAAATAATTACTAGAAAGTTAGAACAACCAATTAGCTACATATTGATACCAAAATGAATTCATTTTCATCAGCAAAACTTGAGTTTTTCGTGATTTGTATGTCCCCTACCCCTTAATATTGTCATATTTTACGTTGTTAGATATGGAATATTAACATATTTCTCATATATTATGTTTAACTACCTGACAACTAATGGTTTAAATGCTTTTAAAATAATGCTAGAAAATGAGAACAATCAAACAGCTACATATTGATACCAAAATGAATTCATTTTCATCCCCAAAACTTGAGTTTTGGTGATTTGAATGTCCCCTATCCCTTAATATTGTCATATTTTACGCTGTTAGACATGGAATATTAACATTTTCGTATATTTTATGTCTATCTAGCTGACAGCTAATGGTTTAATTGCTTTTAAAATAATACTAGAAAGTTGGAACTGTCAATTAGCTACATATTGTTACCAAAATGAATTCATTTTCATCAGTAAGACCTGTGTTTTGGTGATTTGTATGTCCCCTTACCCCTTAATATTGTCATATTTTACGCTTCTACACTTGAAAAATTGATATTTTTTACATTTTTAAGTCTATACAGCTAACAACTAATGGTCATTTTGCTTTAAAAGATTACAAGAACCAAATAGCTATGTTTTGATGCCAAAATGAATAAATTATAATGAATAAACATCGAGTTATGTTGGATTGTACGTCCCTACCCCTTAATATTGTCATATTTTACACTGTTACACATTGGAAAATTAACATTTTTTCACACTTTATGTAGACCTGATGGTTTTTCTGTTAAAAATAATACTGGAAAGTTAAAACAATCAATTAGCTACATGTTGATACCAAAATGAATTCATTATTATGAGTAAAGGTTGAGTTATGGTGGTTTTATTTCCCTAACCCTTAATAATACCATATTTGACATGATGATTGGTTATACATGAAAAATTAACCTTTTCTCACATTTTATGTCTATCTACCTGACAAATAATGTTTGTTTTGCTTTAAAATAATACTAAAACATTTGAACAATCAATTAGCTACATATTCATATATATTATGATGGTTTATATTTCCCCTACCCCTTAATATTGTTACACGCGCTGCTACATGTGGAAAAGTAACTATTTTTTACATTTTCAGTCTATTTTCCTGACAAGCAGTGGTTGATCTCACCCCGCACATATAAATATTCAAAATATTACATGAATGGTAACTTACCAAACAAATTTTGTTAATGGAACTTATATAGTTCAGCTGAGTGACATATTAAGACATATTAAGACACGTAAAACACCCCAACCCCGAACCCTATACACACCTACCCCAACCCCCACATACACACCCCACCTACCCCAAACCTACACAACACAAACCAACATGCACGCAAACATGCACTTATATAAATATTTGAACCAGAACATCAATGTTTGCCTAGATATGCTTGATATTAAAAACAAAATTAAAAAATGGAGCTTAACTAATTTTGAAAATAGAAATTGGCACAATAGTAAAATTTGAAGCCAGTGCCATAAAAACACCCACCCTACGCATTGTTGTGAAAAATCTCATTTTCCACTAGTGTATGGACTGGCCACTTCCAATCATGATCTAATGAAACCTTTCAAATAATACTAGAAAGTTAGAACAATCAATTAGCTACATAGTCATACCAAATTAAATTCATTATTATAAGTAAAAGTTGAGTTATGGGAATTTATATCTCCCCTACCCCTTAATTTTGCCCTATTTTTTGTGATTTTATGTGATTATACGTCCATATATAAAATGACCTGTAAAAAAAGTGTTACCACAATTTGAGACCACTACTTACTTAGCAGTGATCTAGAGGGTCCATACTAACTACCTATGGTGTCAAACCTTGTATGTAGTGGGGGTAAACGAACTCCTTTTTTCGGGCCTTGTGTGTTCTTGCTCCTGGACTAGTCGGGCGTGCCACCGCATTCCGCTGTGCGCTCCCACAAAATAGGACCGCCTCGGACCCCGATCGGATGGTACGAAAATTTTTGCCAATAAACCGTTTTGAAAGGATCGCTCCTTGCACTTCAGGCACCTACCACATCAGAAGCGAGTTTTCTTGTACTTCTACACATGTGATTTATGCACTTGGGTGTCGACGACATCCGCATATTTTGTACATCGGTGAGACTGAACGGCGTTTGGCGGATAGGTTCACCGAACATAGACGAGACGTCCTCATACGTGACACCGCCAAACCCGTCCCTCAACATTTTAGAGGGGATAGTCATACCATCACGGACCTTACAGTTACCGCTCTCACCCAAGTGCATAATACTCACAAACGGAAAGTCGAGGAACAACGCATCATATTTAATCTTGGCACACTTCAACCCAATGGGATGAACATTCAATTTAATGTCTTCAACCTCAATATTTAACTTTTCACATTACCTTCATCTTTTGCATTTCCTTTCTTTTCTTTTCTTCTTTTCTTTTCTTCTTTTCTTTTTTCTTGTCTTGTCTTCTTTTTTTTTTCTTTTTTTTTTTTCTTTTCTTTTCTTTTCTTTTTTTTTTCTTTCTTTTCTTTTCTTTTCTTTTCTTTTTTTCTTTTCTTTTCTTTTCTTTTCTTTTCTTTTCTTTTCTTTTTTCTTTTCTCTCTTCTCTTCTCTTCTCTTCTCTTCTCTTCTCTTCTCTTCTCTTCATTTCTTTTCTTTTTCTTTTCTTGTCTTTTCTTTTCTCTTTTCTTTTCTTTTCGGGTTTCTTTTCTTTACTCTAATTTTTCTTTTCTCTTCTCTTCTTTTCTCTTTACTTTACTTTTCTTTCTTTATTTCCTTCGTTTTTCTTTGCAGTAATTTTGATTTTGACCTTTTGCGTGTCTTCCCCCTTTGCGTCGCGATAGACCTCGCGCATTTCAATCTATGTTTTCACGCACGACTCCACGCGCGACTCCTCGCGCGTTTCTGTGCTCTCCTCTTCCTTTGTTTTCCGGCACGCAAAAGGTCATCACTTGACAAAGGTCTATGACCGAAAATTCGTGTTTAATTTTGCTACGCAAATAAATCTATACAAATGTGGTTTGACACCAAATATTTCTGCTCTTGGACTCTTTTACTTATCATTATTCAAACCTACGCAGCCACAACTTTTTTGCTCCTTGTCAATATATCTGAGAATACTGCACACGTATTTTATTATGGGTTTAAGTTATCAAAACCGCATCATACCGATCAACCAGGCTTCCAAAAGAGAATGACCGAGATTAGGTATAGAAAAACTATACGGTGACCGAGAATAGGAGTTTAGTGACCGAGAATAGGAGTTGTCGCCAACTTTGACCTTTTGACCTTATACTTCCAATACAAGTTCAATGGCAGGTGTCATGCAGGGTATGTTAAACGGGGTGTTGTGTGGAATGCACGTTCCCATATAGCTAACTTTTATAATCATTTACGCAAGAAATAGAGCGGGTTGTTTCTTAAGTGACCGAGAATAGGCGTATTTACCCTATGTGTTTCTGGGGAGAGGAAACTAACTCGACGAAATAAGATTATTTATAGTAATAGCCATGCAGTCGCTTTTAGATCCAGATAATAGTCATTTGTTGAAGTATTATATAATTTGTATATAACTTTACTGGTCAGTCCTTTCTTGCAAGTTCAATCATGCTTGTGGTGACGAGTAAACCGGATGTTAATTTGTTTTGGTCAACGGTCTTGTGATGGTCCATTGATGGTCATGTATCAAAATTGTGATGCTACATAATATTATATATATAATATATTGACTTGGAAAAAAAAAGTCTGAAATTAGTTGGCAACTTCTGTAGATTAAATTCAGACTTCCGCTCTCCCCATGGTTCATTTAGAATTGGGTAAATGAATCATGAAAGTACTCCGTCCTTCGGAGGGGACGTTAAGCCGTCGGTCCCGTGTACCTGTAGTATATTTTAATCTACATCAGACTAGCCGGCGCACATTAACGTTAAATAACAAAATAAAAACAAAACAAAACAAACAAACAACAGTGCATCTTGCCACTGTTTTGCAATGTTTATTTTAAAAATGTACGCTGTCTGTTCTGTTTATAGATTATAATTGGTTCATAAATTCAGAGAAATAAATATAATAATTTCATCCCCATGCGACTTCGTGTATCTGCTACTCTACAGGTCTGATACCTTCCGCTAGGAATGTGACGAACATCATTCGAGCCTACTATGCCCATAGATTTCGATCTTTTGTTCTTCTCCGGTGTGCCTCTGTTGGATAGAGCGTCGTGCTAGTAATACGAAGGTTGCCAGTTCGAATCCGGCCAGTTGGACTGCGGTTTCCACGTTAATGTGCGCTTGATGCTCTGGGTAAAGATTAAACTTAGTACAGTTCATCCTATCAAACCAGAGAACTAAGTATAATACATGTAATGCTTGTATATAATATACCCCGTGCGACAAGACCGTCAAACATGGGACAAACAAAGCCCTCCTCAAGTGAAGGTCACTTCCTAATTACTATATGTGATGCGATCAAGCAAAATCAGTCGGAACTCGGAAATATTGATTTTGAGATATAACCATACAAAGGGAATATTTCCTTTTGTTTCCTCTTGTTTTGGAAACTCTTTAATTGCTCATATCTTTGGAACTGGTTGTTCAATTTCAATGGGGTTTTCTGTAAAATGCAGCCTTGTAAATGCTTTTTACTTTCCTATAAGAAACTGAAAATTTAATATTTCCGAGTTCCGACTGCTTTTGCTTGATCGCATCACATATGTCTGCACAGATAAAGACTTCCGGGGAAACTTTTCCTTTCAAGTGAAAGTGCAAAGCGTATTTAGGGCAGAGGTAGCGTGAAGGTTGATCTGACAAAATGTTACTTCGGAAAATACCCGAGTATTATGTAAACAAACAGGTATTTACATGGGTGTCAAGGACACATGCCATCTAATATTGACGAGTGTGTTGCTCCACGTGTAAAACATCTGCTGAATTTGGCACTATATTATAATGTATATTTGATTTTCCTACATTATTAGTAGACGGGTCACGCAAATCAGTCATAAGAACGTTCTCAAAAACACGTTTTTTCTTGTCTAATTTGACACTTCGACAGAAAGTTTGACGAAACGCTTTCCTAAAGCTGTTACTAATCATATTATATAAAACTGGATTGACTGCAGAATTCGTATACATCATCATCCGAGTCACGTGAACTAAAACAATAGCGTTGATTGGCAGGTAATGTCCAAAGATATCCAACAAATTGATGACGCGAAATGGCGATATGCAAATGATGTAAACAATGATGGTGATGATTAACATACGAATCACAGTGATTTTATCGTCGATGTTTCTTTGCGATACCAGTTGAGTTTGATTACTTCTAGAAAGTCGCCTTAACTCCCAAACAACACAGATATACAAAATCATAATAATTGGTATTTCAACTAAAATAACGATTTGATCGATTGCTAACGAGTATCTGAAACTCTGACAAGGTTTTTGTTCTCTCGGTTGGCAGTAGTCACATGTAGAATACCTAGTCGGGTAATTTCTATACCGAGGTTCGTCAGGCCATTCTAAAATCGCAGGTTGTAGATATAAATCGGAGAAGAGAAGGTCTGGTATCTTGTACACGAATGAGAAAATCCACACTAAACAACACGAAAAAACGAGTCGTCTCTTATCACTGAAGCTTCGATACAGCAATGGCCAACATATTGCCAGATAACGTTCTAGCGTCACCAACCCGATGGTTAAACAAGAAACAATAATCCCAACATCTGAGAGATAAACATATACTTTACAATATATCCGTCCTAAGTAAGTAAAATCCAGTGTGATCGGCGAGGTAAGATACTGTCCCCAGTAAGCAGGTACCGCACCCAATAGAAAGATCATATCAGCAAAAGCAAGTGATATTAGGAAGTAATTTGTAGTTGTTCGGATTTCGGAAACTTGATGAAAAACAATCACTACTGCGGTGTTACCTATAATTCCAACAGCGAAGATTAGAGGCGCGACAACGGTCACTAAAATACGCTCTACGGATGAGTAGACAAATTGTGACAGATCTGATGTAATGTTAATGTTAGTACCATGAAGTTCGCCATCTGGTAACATATTTTCCTTTGAGTACAAATAAGTCGTAAACTCATTCCCATTCGATGCCATTATCTGTAAGAATGAAACAACGTATCAACCATTAGAAACTTGTATTCACTTCGTATAACAGGCTAGTATGAGTGTAATATCATCTGCGATTACAGTTTATCTACTTATGAGCCACGCCAGTATACAGCGGTGGTCCTCTAACTGTATAACAGGTTATGAGTGTAACTGATGAGTGTAGTAGCATCTTACATGTCTGAGATTGCAGCTTCTACTTATGAGCCACGCCAATATATAGCGGTGGCCCTCTAACTGTAATGCATTGCTTTTTGTTCTGCAACGGCGCAGTTCATACCCATATGTTTAGTGACTCAGTTTACCTTAGGTTTGTCTTGTGTACCACAATGGGACTGTCAATCAATGATGATTTAGATTCATCAATAAGAGAACAGATATTATAAGATATAAAGTTCATTTCAAAAACAGATATGCAATCTATTCTGTGTTGTTTTTACACGTAGCCTATTAATTGTCCTTTTTGGTAAATCCTATAAGCCTTTAGATCTGAGATTCATGATTATCAATAAGTCCTGTCAATCAATTTTGGAAATAAAAAAATAGAGCGATTGAACAATTTACAAAAGGTAAAAATATGCAATAAAATATATTTTAAACGACACATTCTTGATCGATGTAGAACATATGGCTCAAGAATCGCCGAACCTTTAATGAATTCATAGACTGGTATTGTAAATTTTCAAACACTCGGTTTTTGTTTGGGATTGTTTTTTTTTAATTCTTAATGTTGGTGATACTGTGAAAAAAGAAGAAGACTCGGCAATTATTTGTGTAGTCTGGTGGTTGATACCTTATACATGTATTATAAGAACAGCGTTAAAGTAATAAAATCGTACGAGTTCCAGGAAGTTTGATTCCCTAAATGTAATGAAGCTGACCCGTATTAAACTAAATTAAACCAGTTTCATGAACGCGTGGGCCCGTACGTCAGTAATACAATCACATTTCCAACAGTTTTCGTGACATTTGTTTGATAGCTATACTTGCAAATGCTTTAAAATGATTACAAATAAATCTAACACCGATGCAGTGGATCTTGGATAAGAGATCGGAATTGAAAAAATAAAGGTTAAGAAGATGATGTTTTAGGTGGAGGGCCTAGCTAGCTATAATGCATGAAAGAATGATACAGAATACCTGATACAACTATTAGGTTTCATTTAAATGCAAGTCACGACTCAATGATGCGACGTCCGGTAAAAAACATGTTGCTAATAGAAAACAATGAACTGGAAGAAGGTGCTCCTCAAAGTACACTTTGAGTTCGACTAGTAGGACCTGTTTACTCGTCGACTTTAATGGCAGTAGAGATTGGATATTGTCTTCCTCTTTTAAGAGGAGTCAATGATTACTTAGTAGCCGGGAGTAGCATTCTTTAACTAATTCTTGTTCCTCAATTATGATCCCACCTGTCACACGTGTTCCCACGTACATGAAACTTGCCGGTTATTGCCTCCTCCACACATGGGTCAAGTGGAGGAGTAGGTTCTGGCTGAGATAATTTATGTTGGTTGATTAGGGCTTGCGCTGATATCGAACTGCGAATCCCTGGAGTGGTTTATGAAATGGACCATCAGTATCATGGACTTTATGTAAAGTGTCCAACCTCTCGGTTTGGTAGCGCACATTGAAAATCATCACTTATGAGTATTTATTGTATTTATCTTTATCTATACCCAAGAGGGCCACAGTGTGTTTACGCTCACAACTGAATGAACAATGTACCATGGAAAATAATGCTGTTAAATTGTGTGGAGATGTCGCATGGAAATGAAACACAGAATAACTATATCAATCATGCAATAGTAACTAGAACACCTCGCTTAATTTTCATAACGATATATGTGAAAACTGAGAAGCAAATTAATAATGCCAATGGGCTCGTAATGAGCATAACATATTCCTATAATTGAAAATCTGTATCACTGATACTTGAAAATATTACTCAAGACTCAAGGCTAAATCGTGATTAAATCACGGAGTGTAAATATAGCCTGACTTTGTGACACACGTGGTTTGTCAGGGTTTGGTCAAAGGACATTAGTAAATTGGATTGGATAAGAAAATTACGAAACTTGTTCCATTGTGAGTCATGATGTGACGAGAAGACGATTTAATTTTAGGTTGTAAAACATACACCCCGCACAAGCTCCACCCACCCCACACAAACACACTTTCTAGATAACGCTGCTGAGATCTACTCTAAAAGTATATAAAAACAGAACACGTCTCTTCTGCCAGGGTCTATGCTTCTGCTTTGTTGATTATAACTGTGACCTGCTACCACGAAATAAGCGTAAAATCGCAAGTTGGTAGTTTCAAGAGGTCCTTGCTGCTGCGTTGGTGTTCCTTGTTTCACACGTACCTGTTCAAGCCAATAGTGTGTGTGTCATACTGCAGTTACTGTCCGTTTTCCTATACACAATACACAGTGCTCTCACCATTGACGCGCGACCTTTACAAATAGTGTATGTTAGAAGTATATTGCATTTGCCTAGTTAACATCACTGTGTGAAAAATAACCGGCCAATATTTAAACTATTCTTCAAACTTCTAGCAAATATATTTCTCTAACATGACCTAAAATTACAGCTAGGTTAGATGTTCAGAAATAGTCGCACTTTCGTAGAATATGAGTGAGGGCAAAGCATAGCTAGCTCATAGCTAGCCAACTCCCCGTGTTAATTGAATGGAGATTTGACCGAAAATATTGAGCTATATTGGTAACGGACGGCTCCGTTCTGAAGGATGCCACAAAAAAACGGTACAAGCTACATTTAAACTATTCTATGAAATTCTAGAAAATATAGTTTTGTCCTAAATTTTTAGCTAATTTAGGTGTTTGGAAATAGTCGCACTTTTGTGTTTTAGGAAGGATATGTAAACGACAGATAACACCAAAAATATGAAGAAATTATTTCTAAACCGTGTTAAGTCAACAATCATTATGTTGCTCATTTTCAAGAATGCTGGTTAACAAAAAGCAGGCCATTGTCTCATTTCGTGAACAAAGGTCCACATACCATTGTTTCCTTGCGTTATAATCGGTTACCCAACTGAAGCTGTATTATAGCAGCTCATTGCTATATCGCACATATAAAACAGACACATGTGCACAGCCAGAGAAGATCCGATTTAATCAGTTGAGCTGTTTCAATGAGTGTTATCTTGGTTTAATAGCTTTTAATGGGGTTTAAGTCCTGCAAAGGTCGAGGTGAATTCTACTGTAGACATGACTGCATCATGTATGACCTTTGTGTATTGGGGCACGATGGGTCATTCTCGAAATACATACTCCTGGCTTGTACAGATGCGCGACAAACAAAGAACATGGTCCAGGATGTCTGGAAAATACCACCTTGCAACTTTACGCTGAATACAAAAAATTTGCCTCTGCAATATATCTAGGTTTTATATTGCTTCACTCATAGCTACTGCAATTTGATATTGAACGCAAACTAATTCAAACCCCTAAGCCGACCAAAGTAAAAAGACAATATCTGATATCCAGGGTTGCATGTTAAACTATAGTCATTTTAAGTAAAGGTGAACACCGATGGCGCTATATATCGTAAATCTTGTTTCATCTTTACAAGGGGGTAGACACTGGTATAATGACATTAAAATATCAGAAAAGAGTAAGAAATATAGCAAGAAAATTTTCAAACAAGTTTTTATAATGAATGGTAAGGAATAACTTTGCGCCCTCAATTTGCACACAAATATACAGTTTATAAAATACAAAATTACAAAAGTTTATAAAGAAACAAAAATCTATGTTAAAAATATATACAGAATATATGTGTACACCTACTGTGATAGCTGTTGGAATTGTCCAGGTCTAGAATTGAACATTTATATAATGTTTTGTTCGAAAATTCAACAAATGATCATCAAACAACCGTGTATCATTATGTTTACAGTTACTGCGTTTCTAGTTGAGAGGGTAGAGATGTAACATTGATACAACGGGTTTAAATGTCTTCTAAATGAATTAGAGTTTGACAGACATGATTTAGTAGATAGAATAATCTCTCTACACTTGTAAACATCATACTTGAAGCTACTATAGGGCTACACATAGGTTGGGTTTCATACCGGGTCTACCAACGCTCTGCAGGGTCTATTGTTCTATTGTTTCCGATTAGAGCGCTGACATATTGGAAAATGTTGCCAATCAATATTCATGAGAGTGTACATTCAACGTCCAGTTTGCGAAATTGGGTGAGTTGTGTTTGGTAGGTGTGAAATACATCTAACTGGGCGTTTTAATTACGTAACGAATAAAGGCGTTGACATCGTCGAATGGCTGCCTAGTGCTGTTATGTGTTTAGTTATTATATAGGCCTAATAATTATTATTAAATGTATTCATCATTCCTTTCTTTTCCCTTCTCTGTACTTATTCTTTCCTAGGCCTACATTTTATCACTCCCTCGCTCTCATTGTCCCCTCTCACCCCCCTCTCTCATTCCCATCATTTTCCTTATATTTCTATTTATCTACTTGTCTTTATTATCCCTTCCTCCAGCCCTCTCTCATTCTCCATATCCCTCCTCCCTCTTCCTCCCCCCCCTCCCAAGACTTCTCACAGAGTTGAATCTGTCCTCCCCAACCCCCTCCCCCTCTTTGGGTACGCCACTATTTCTATACCAATCTCCTTCTTAAAATAAAATTAAATGGAAATTTCTTAAAACAACCTTTATAGGCCTATACGTATACTTACATGTATACGTATAGCGATTACCATTATAGTGTAATATAGATATATGGACTGGAAATGGCAGCCTTCATACATTCTAATGTGTAATCGATCACCAAGAGCATTCAATTTATTTAAATGAAACACCTATCGTCAGGTGGGTGGTAAAGATGATTGCATCGACAGCTAAAGCCTCCTTATAGTCTTCAGACCCACACAAGCACACATTTGGGATACATTGAGTACAATGGTACCACTTTACACATGACTGCCCTTACACATGACTGTAGTGTGGTCACTTATTGATACTCGCCTGTTGTGTAGAGGGTTAATATGATGCCGGATCAGTGACCAATTTAATGGCGGAACCCCTTTATTCGAAACAATGGTACCACTTTTATGAATAGCCTGTCGCAACTTCTAATCGGCATCAAACGAACAAAAGATTATATAATCTATTGCGACTCTATTTCTATTTAAAAGCTCTTTGGGGTCTACCAGCACCGCATAAATCCACATAATGTGCGCATTTTAAATCAATACGATGCATACAAATAAAAAAATGTTCCAAATTAATTTCGATTCCAATGCATTGAAATCAAAAGTGACCAAAATGTCTATTCAATTATAGTGAGAATTCCAATTGAATGAACGCAGCTTTTAATAGCGTGACGAATTTTTGCGTACACTGCGTGATGTACGCCAGCGTGTGCGACTGTGCGTGAGTAACGCGAAAGTGAATCAACCATGCCAACGCACTCATGATTGGTTAGCATTGTATCCAAGGTCGTGCATTCGCATTGTAGTTTGAAATACGCGATATACGATCGCGGTTGATCGAGTGCAGCTGTTGAAAGCTGCGTTCATTCAATTGGAATTCTTACTATAGTTCCAATGCATTGAAATAACATTAGACTCAATAAATGTCACGTCCAAAAGACAAACATCTCGTTTTTAAATGTGATTTCAGACTGCAGTACACGAACAAGAACCTTTCGAGTAATATTCTGCTTTCAAGTAATATTCTTCCTACCTAAATTTAGGAAGCAAAAATACTCGTGAAATTTGAGATTTACACAAAGAGAGCATGGTCAATGCCCGGGGGGTTCTTCCTGGTTGAAGGTATACGGGGATGTGCCACGGTTTTGGGGTACCTTTTCAGCGATTTTGGTATATAGATGGGTGGGTTTTCAGTGGATAGCGCATTTGGGCAAAAATGCCATTAAAGCGCCCAATTATGGCAAATTTGGGTGCTTTTTGGGTGCTTTTTCTTGAAAATTGGTATACTGATGGGTAGCAAAAACAGCAAAAAGTAGGTATAGAGAAAGTCAGCATCCGAAAGTCTGCGTGGCACACCCCCGTACAAAATTTTTCGAAGAACCCCCCCCCGGGGGTCAATGGGTAGTGTATACTCTACAATGTTGCATAAAGCCCCGGCGGTGGTAACTTACATGACTGATGGGCTACTCATCTGGTGGAAAAATCTGCAATTGAACTGGCAACATGAAGGTTAAATTCTCCTTACTATATTCAAAAATATTAGTCTTCCTTTCTTGTTTCTCTTTTCAGTCTCCCATACATTATCTATTGGTGAACACTACTTCTTGCCTTTCAAAATTATGTTTGTTACATATACTACAAAATTCCCAGAACACGTCGGCGCGTTCTGGATGCGTCGGAAGCAGTGGCGTAGATTTCTTTTTGACAGAAAGGGGTGGTGTTGAAA